>NW_024582546.1:308183-311356 GCF_018398535.1 Haplochromis burtoni
TGGATGGATGGATGGATGGATGGATGGATGGATGGATGGATGGATGGATGGATGGATGGATGGATGGATGGATGGATGGATGGATAGATAGATAGATAGATAGATAGATAGATAGATAGATAGATAGATAGATAGATAGATAGATGTCATGCCTTATTCCTGTACCAAAGACATCTGTGGCACTGACTTCTCACATCAAGAAGACCATGGAAAGACTCATCCTCGATCAGCTCCGATCTATAGTCAGACCACATCAGGATCCCCTTCAGATCGCTTACCAGCCCCTTCTCAGAGTCGAGGACACCAACATCTACCTGCTCAATCGTGTCTACGCCCACCTGTATCAGCCTGCCAGCACTGTGAGGGTCATGTTTTTTGGTTTTGCCATTGCATCCAATACCATCAGGTCAACCCTCCTGGGTGATAAACTGACAGCGATGCAGGTGGATGCCTTTCTTGTGTCCTGGATTATTGATTATCTGACAGGAAGACCACAATATGTGCGTCTTCAATATTGAGAGTCTGAAAAGGTGATCGGCAACACGGGTCCACCACAAGGGACCGTCCTCTCCCCTTTCCTCTTCACCCTCTACACCATGGACTTCAGCCACTGCACAGACATCTGCCACCTTCAGACGTTTTCTGATGTCTCTGCTTTGGTTGGATGCATCAGCGAGGGTGATGAGATGGAGCACCAGGCTGTGGTTGACTTCTTTGTTTAGTGGTGCAAGCAAAATCATCTGCAGCTCAACGTGACAAAGACCAAGGAATTGATTGTGGACTTTAGGAAGACCAGGAAACATGTGAGCCCTGTTCAAACCAGGGGGGCAATTTGGACATTGTGGAGGACTATAAATACCTCAGAGTACACACTGATAATAAACTGGACTGGGTTATAAAAAGCCCTGCACCCTACAGGAAAGGCCAGAGCCTTCTATTTTCTAAGGCGGCTGAGGTCCTTTAACATCTGTAGGACAATGGTCGGGATTTTCTTTGAGTCTGTTGTGGCCAGTGCCATCCTCTATGCTGTTGCATGCTGGGGCAGCAGGTTGAGGGTTGCAGATTCTCCATAAACTGATCCACAAGGCCAGTAATGTTGTGGAAATGGAACTGAACTCCCTTAAGGTGGTGTCGGAGAGGCGGATGTTGCCCAAGATATATACATGCTGGACAATTCCCACCCACTTCATGACGCGCTGTCCAGTCCCATCTGCGTGTTCAGTGAGAGACTGGGATTACCCATAATGCACCATGACACAAGAAATCATTCCTGCCTTTGGCTATCTCCCGGTACAACTCCTCCATCCAATGCACAGTACACAGTGCAATAGTTACACCCTTTTGCACATCCTCTACAAAGTTTTACAGTTTACAGTAAAATGCCAATCATAAATATTTAATCTCTGTAATATTCTGGATATTTATAACTGAGCTACTGTATATGTTACAGCTATTTCTTATATTTGCAACTTTGTAAAATATTATTACATATATGGTTTGATTTAGTTCAGTCTGTTACTGTTCTTATTGTCTTGGAGCTACTGTAACCACACTATTTCCTCAAGGATTAATAAAGTATTCTGATTCTGAAACGTGCCAATCAAGCAGTCGGTGTGTTAGTGCATGTGTTAGAGGAAGTGCTGCATATAAGTACTGTATAAATGGGTGAATGCGGTTTGTAGTAAAGTGCTTTGAGTGGTTGAACTGACAGGATAAGCACTATATAAAAGAAGTCCATTTGCCAGTTCATTTCCTTGAGGACATAAGATTTCAGATTCTTGTACCTTAATAAACCACAATATCATGTTTCACTTTCCAAAAAGGCATGATGAAATAAACCGTCAATTGCCCATTTGCTGAGTTACAGCTAATGGAGCAGCAGCCACAGGCTGAGCCAAGGAATGGCCAGAGGCGGAAATGGCTTCAATATGCTAAGTCTGGCTACTCCTCTGGCCACTGCACACAACCAATGGTAAACCCATTAGGGGACTGTACATAAACCTCAAAGAACTTCAGTTACATACAATAAATGCTATTTTTGTAGCAGTGTTGTTATGGAAGCATTTCTATGGCTATCCTACATATTTGTAACAGCACAACCAATCATCTATTTATGTAGCCTCATCAATAATCGAAAAAGAATAACTCAAGAAACTATTGCATATTTTTTTAACCAATTCACAGTTACATTAAAAAAAAGCTTTTAAGCTTATTATATATGAGTCCTAATGGTTCTGTAATTCTGAGCAAGCGAATGATTTAAATGAGTGACCAAATGCAAAGTTGCACTTGTGGTCAGCTGACAGAAGTGCATTAATTAGTCTCTTACCTTATTTCCAGTTTTGTCCTTATCATATCCAGGAAAGAAAAGCAGACACTCGAGCTGCTAAATATTCCTGCAAATTCATAAATTCATAACCACACTTGTCTCCTGTCTGCTGTTTAGTGATTGTTGTGTAAAGTGGGTCTACCAGCTGGTCACGTTTGATGTGAAATAGCCCAAATACACTAAACCAGCAAGATACAAAAGGCAGAAACGCTGCACAAACTTGTGTTTGCTTATGATCGCCTCGTGTAGGCTGATATCTGAAGCCGCAGGGAGTATAGGATCTGGTTTCCTATGATGCCACAGGTTCCACATCCCTGCACAACAGCTCCTCACATATGTAATCACAGTGACACATGCTTCCACTGGGGTCGGGCAGGGACATGCCTAAATGGATGAGGAAGCTATTATCACCTCTTCCCAGATGTTCTTGGCAGAGTCTTGGGCTGATGTAGCAGTGATAGGTTTTTAATAAGCACGCCTGATCATACGACTTCATTCCACTTTGAAGCAAGGGAATACAGCCGATGTTTGGCTGTAAAATGTATTCCAGGGGCAAAGGAGTAACTTACTGATGTAAGAGACAAGGTGAAGTCATGCTGTTTGATTTTTTTCCTTTGCATGGTTGGAAAATTCACTGCACTCCATGCATGATGTAAAACACCATGAATATAAAGTAGTGTGACCACACTCTGACTTCCTCTAGCTCGTTTTGCTCCTCATACTATCAAAACTTCATCCTGTAGAGCCTTGAGTGAATGCTTACACAAGCACTGAGCACACGAATGCCAATAAAGTGGGTCAGGAAAGTACAACTGGTACATTTCAGCAGCATAACCTGTTTGGC
>NW_024582546.1:311376-351360 GCF_018398535.1 Haplochromis burtoni
GTGTGTGTGTGTGTGTGTGTGTGTGAGTGAGTGAGAGAGCAGGAGGTGGTGGTAGGATTAAAAGTCCTTTAACAGCAACAGTAAAAATCAATGGAGAGAGTTTGGTTGTCAGAACCAATGAATCAGGAGGATATAGCTCAATACGCGGATCAATGGCCCAACCTATAATCATTGTATTTCTCGCTGCTAAATGTCTTTCCTGATCATTGTTGGGAAGCAGAGAGGAGCCAAAGGAGATAAGGAAAAGGTGAGAGAAAAAGCTCCTCATGCAAGTCCTCAGATGTTGTACTGCTGGATGGCTTATAAATATTGTACTGCTGTAGTGCTGAGAGAGTTTACTGTTCCTTAATGTTCCTACTTCTAGCGTTTGACAGGGACCTGGGTGACAAGTTTTACACTCTGCATCATTTATACATGAATTTATGGCAAGAATGCACTACATTTTTATGCAAATGTACTAGTTTCTATTGCTAAAAGATAGAGGAAAGTAGAAATGCAATCCATTTGGGGGGGTTTTGCTTTAGTAAACATGGATGCATGTTAATGTATGTCAGTTCTCCAAAAGAAAAGAAAACCCTGTGACTCACTGAAAGTGATGAGTTTTCTGCATTGCAGCAACAGCAATTTACTTGGCGATGAAAAGGAGAACTGAGCAGGGAAGGGTTTCATCATAAAGACAAAAGCAAAATCTTTTTTTCACAAAATAATTTGAGAAGGGCTGACGAACTGATGGATTTTGACCCCTCGTTACGTCATAAAATAGGCCACTTATAAATATCTGGAACTCATTTGTTGTTAACATTCATTCAGCAACATTCAGTTCTCATATTTAATGCACTGAGTTTGTGTAAAAACCCAAGCTACTTTGACAAGGGCCACACCACCGTGGTTTCACATACTCTCGGTCAACACTGGTGAAGATCACAGTCATCTGATTATTCGTACCTGACCACATCTGTGTTGTTGGAATATATCAGTTCCAACAGTAGTTTCTTAGTTTTTCAGGTAACAAACTGGGCTGTGACGCAGCATCTGAAGCACCATCTCATTTATGACACTGGAACTTGGGTTGGTATTCAACAATTTATCAAACTGAAAATGACTTCAGTGAATAAACAAGAGTAAATATGAAGAAAGACTGTCTGAAAGTGTGAGATTTAGCTTTTCACACACTCTGTGACAGCCGGCTGCATACCCCCGTGTTCAAGTGCGGTCAATTGGAACAGCTAAACACTTTCGGCCTCACATATGGTCGGGTAACAAGCCTTGCAAGCTGGTCTGCTCGAAGCAGACTCTACACAAGTAACTAAATCACGAATTGTCCACCAGGCATTAAAGTCTGGGTTTGTAAGAATGATTGTGCATGACAGATCTGTAACTTACACTTCATGGGGTTTGGGTAGATTAAAAGGCTTTCTGATATCAAAACAGCCAAGAGTAAATGCAATCACAAAGTGCTGAAGACGTATTTGAGACAGAAAAGCGTTTTATGCTGTGGTTCAATTTAGCTCACCTGTGAGGAGTGCAGCTTTTTTCTTCTTCAGAGAATAAAATTTCTTATTTCCTCTACGTTTGTATCTCTTGAACAACGGCTTCATATGCAAAATGCCATCATCTTGACAAAAAGACAAACATCAGAGTAGCAGCGCAGATGCAATCAAGGTTGTGATTTATTTTTCCAAAGATCTCATTCTGCTTCAGCAAATCAAAGCTAAGTCAAAGACAAATATTACAAGGACAAAAGACATATTCAAACATTATTAGATGAGGTAATGAGCAGTGTTTTAGGAATACTACGGCTTCAAGCCCTGTTTAAGTGTGGATTCTCAAATTATACCGTACAGGTATGGATGGTAAGAGTTCTGTAGGTCCAGTAAAACTTCTGTCACAATGATGCGAAACATCCTCCAAACCAAACATACACTATTCAATTAGGGGAGGGTTTTGATAATCGATTCATCGATTAAAATCGATTCTGGCTTGGATAACGTGATATCGATTCATTAAAATCCTGAATCGATTTTTTAATATAAATTTATTTTGCCTGAAATGCCAGAATCTCAGTTTCGACAACCACCAAACATTTAAAACAGTAAAGGAGAGCAGGTACACAGCTTCTGCACAAAGACGTAACACAAAGCGCGGACCTGCGCCGAATCGGATACAAGAATCAGTAGAGACGTACGCCTTTCTCACCTCGACGGCACGGACACGGTCTGGGGAACTGAAAGCCGAACAGCTCGCTGATTCTGATGTTTCGGGGATCCGCGCTTTGTGTTTACGCCCTTTTTGCGCTGATTCTAAAGCTGTTAGTTTGATCTCTCTCCAAACAATATTGACTGAACCAGCAGCAAAAGAAGATCCAAACTACGCTTCACATAAACATCGTCATGAATTCACTTCTGACTTTTGCGGTTTTGCTTCCACCGCGATGCACAGCTCTCTCTCTCTCTCTCTCTCTGTACTTCAAGAACAGTTTCCCGTCTAAAAATCTGTTTTCTGCATTATTCGCTTGCTTGCTATCACAAGTCTACCGTTGTTTACAGCGCTGTCGGCCGCTGTTTTTTCCGTTTTACTTACTTCCGAAAAGAAAACCTAATTTCTGTTGTTCAATAGGCTTCTGAACAAATTTAAACTTTTTAAAATTATGCAAAATGCAAAACGCTGTGTCTCTAATAAAACCGCTGTAACTTCAGAGGTAATGTTCATAAGTTGATTAATGGTTTTCTTTCATTTTTGATGTACTGCAGAATATTTTTATAAAATCCCAGAACAGGAAAATCACCTTCATGTTTTTCTGTGTTTTATCTTCAGCTACTTTGACACAAAGGCATCTGTTGTGATGCTCACACCTTTGATAAAGTCTTGTGAGTGTCAGCTTCCTTTTTATAGATACAAAAGTATGTTAATGTACTGATCTGAATTCTAATATTTCTGACTGTCTGAGGCAAAATTTCCCAGATTCAAATCGAATTGAATTGAATCGAATCGAATCGAATTGAATCGAATCGAATCGAATCGAATCGTGGATCGAATCGATTCGGTACCTTGTGAATCGGAATCGAATCGATTCTAGAAATCAGTGACGATACCCAGCCCTATATTCAATATGCCAACATGTGGCTCAAGCTATGGCTTAATACATGAAAAATGTATTAAACTATTAATCTGGACTGCATTCAAATGTGGGGCACTTGAAACGACGAGTTAAAAGGAGGACACAGGAAAGTGGGAAAGACGAGGAAAAATGCATGTGCATTTATTTTTCAAATGTAAAAGCATCTCTTGGGTAAGGAGTGGCATACTTTGAGACGATCAACAAATCCAAGTGTCCTCTAGGCATTTCCTCTTTCTGTTTAGTTGCTCACTTTAGCCATTTCGTTCGCTGACAGAGCCGTGATAAGAAAGTGGCCATTTTCACACACATTTTGTTCTTAACCTTCCTGAAACACATGTCTGAAAAAAACAATTTCCTCAAGCCTTTTGGGAATGACAGTCCAATCCCTCAACTGATTTTGCAAAGAAAAACTCATTAATGAGACAGACATTTTTCTACACAACTCAACAGCTTAGTCCATAAGAATATTTGGAAGCGGCTTATAAAAAAATCCTCCATGGATTAAACAAAAAGGAAAGCTCAGTTTCTTTTTTCTTTTTTTTTCTACAGAGCGGTAAAAAGAGTATTAGACATGCCCCACCCACACGCACAACACGCACACAAATGCCCCCTGACTCTCACCCACCCCCTGTGTAGATTGAAATGTCAGCAACGCTTTGGATTGTTACGGTCCACGTTAGAGCCTGGCTCAGGATTAATGTACATATGGGAAACAATGGAGCATCTACAATGCTCACTCAGGCAGATTCTCCACATCCCCTCCTACTGTAGCTGCAGTGGGATGCATGTGGCTTCTCCTTATAAAGAGACGGGCACTTTGATGTAGAAAGAGAGGCAAGGGGGCAGAGGGACCGACAAAGAGGGAGTTTAACTGCCTTTCATGTCTCCCCTTCCCTGCACCCCGACACTCCACTGTCTTGCCTTAAACAAGCCACTAAAGCCAGACACATCTACGGGTTTTGCCACTGGAGGCGTGTCAGTGCCACAGATTGGAGCAGTGGTGATGGTTGCTGCTGGTGTTGGGGGATTTTGTTTCATCTTCTTTTTCCCCCTAGAGGTGCAGTTTCTAAAGACGGCCACAAAAACAAGCAAGATAAAGAAAAATCGGAGTCTTGGATAAAAGGTTCAGGGAGCTCAGTATTTTGGCTGCAGGCAGCACTAATTAACAGGTCACTCCTATGGAAGAAAAAAAAGCACATGTACAGTTTTAATCCAGCTACTTACTGTTGAGTTGGGGGGTTTCTTTATTTTTGTCCATATCTCACTATTGGACTAGTAAATGATGTTCTCTGATACAAGTGGCCACCTCCTACAGCTGCACTCTCACATACAACTTGACGCTTTGGTGCTCTCGGCACTCCCATTCACTCTGAATGGAGTGATGTTATGCATTGTTGAACTGAAGTGTGGATCCGTTGTTTCACTTTACCTGCAGTAATTTCACCCAAGAGTTCTGCAGAGTTTACAGTTCCAAGCACAAGTGCAGTTTCCAGCCAATCACATCAAAGGCAAGGCACTCATTTATGTTGCTTATAGCTCGGCTTTAAAATGAAGGACAAGTTGAACTTTGCAAAGGGACGTTATAGAAAACCTGATATCAGAGGCTGGGATAGCTGCTCTGTGGATACATCTCCTTTGCTATGGAAGTGCTCACATACTGCACAAAAATCTAACTTTCAGTTATGTAAGAGAAAGACAGTACAACAGCGACTCCTCACACAGACTGCATCTGAAATAGTCTACAAGTTAGTAAGAGTTGTTATACAATAGTGTGGGCAGAGTCCAACCATCCTATGGAGCAACATAAAAGTACAAAAACAAACTGGGATCTCTCTAGAATCATCTCTTGTGTACAACCAGGATGATTTAAACATTACAACTTTTATTGAAATATAAAGACTGTACATCTTAGAGAGCACAAAGCACAGCTCAGTGTTACTTTATTTGCTGGCTTCTTATTTTGAAGCTTCGTACAAAGTCTTTGTAATATGATGTGCTTAATCAAGCTGACATAATGGCTCTATAACAGTTAACTTGGCTTCCTTTCACCAGCAGACAGGTTAATTAATTCACGGAATTATTAGACAGTTAATTTGTTACGTGAAATGATTCGATTTTCTTTCATTTCATGACTGTAATTGAAAGTCTCAATTTGACCAGCTCAGTCAATGCAGGTGTTTGGACCTACAGCAGGGTGAATCACAATGCATCCAAGAGAAGATACAGCCTGCTGCTTTAGTCTATACTGAATCTCCCAGGGATGTGGATTCACATCAGTTCTCTCACACTGGCAACAATGCAACAAGCAGATTGGTGCACAGATCTAAAATGATATTGTACGTCCATCAATCAATAATCAATTACTTGATGTGCCCCATGCAGCACGCTCCTGTGCAGCTTGAGATCATTGCTTAAAAGATTTTTCACAGTTCAGACATACACAGCACAGACAAACATCATGTGGGTCAATCAATAATTCCAAATTGCGTTCCTCTATGGTTCAGAAAAGACTGGCTTTGAAGTATATGTTATACATGCACTAGAGAAAATGTTCACTTTAGACCTCTGTGAAAGAACCTCATGAACCATAACCATCATGAAGGCAGAATTATTATTTTTTATTTTCTTTTTCTTTCTTTCTTTCTTTTTTTTGTTGCTGCAAGGCTAATAGCTGCCCCTGGTTTAAGCTAGGTATACCTGGATGTGATCCTGCAATTTCTACAGTGACAACTAAAAGATGAAATCACAGGTTAAATGAAAAAGGAAGGCTCTGGTAAGATGAGTACTAGACTTGTGCAGCTTTAACTCTTTACCACTTACATCTGCATTGGGATTTGCAGATATAACAATGACTTCTAAAGTAAAGTATTCTTTGGTAATAGCCATATAACACTAACACTGATTTAAAAGTAAATTTGCTCTTAAATTCACAGTTCTCTAAAGCTTTAACTTTAATTTCCATGAACTCAATTACAAACATAATGACATTATAGTGCACAGGGAAAGAGTACGTACAAAAGATCATATTTGACATGATGGAAACAGTCTATTTTTAGCATTCAGGTTTAGAAAAAATCATCAGTAATTAATTATTCTTTGTTAGAGTGGTCTCAGATCAATTTTGAGATATACTATTATATTAGATATATAAATTAACAGTCAAATAAGACCATACTATTAAGTCAACTTTGTCTTGCAAGATTTTATCTCAGTAATGTTCTTGTTTTTACACCTACATTATTTTATTCACATATAGAGCTTTTAGTATTATATACTCAATGTGTTACATATAACACATTAAAGTCATGATGTCACTTTTAAATAATAAGCCATCATCATAACTTCCATACTGCAAAGAAAAAAACATCATTTTGAGCTTGGAAGAGCAAAGGTTTGATATCTAAGGAAATGTGATTTTTACTTTCTTGTTTTGAAATAAGAAGACTGAAGGCTACAGTAAATTATTTTAACTTGGCACAAAGGCTGGAAACAAACAGCTAGCCTGGCTTTGTCCAAAGCAAGTAAGTAAATAATTATGCACAAAGCTTAATACACTATTGACTGGGTGCTAAGCAACACTAACACTCTCTAGTCTGTACTAAGAACTTCTCATCGTGCCACAAGAGTAGATGGGTGTATTTTCCAAAATATTGATTGATTTAACTAATTATCGAAAAGTCCATTAGTTTGCAGTCAATTAACTACCCGATAAACTGGCTAATTGTTTCAGTCACACTAAAAAATACAGTGAAATGGAATTATCCAGTGTTTCATGTCCACTGGTTCATTAGTGGAGGAGAAATTTGGTATTTTCTCAACCATGGCTGTATAAAATGCACTGGGCTGGTCTAAGCACAGCAAATAGAGCCTATAGAAAAAGGCACCTTTGTGTATTTATGAATAACTTTATTTTCAGATGCTTCCACAGTCTGACTCGGGCATTTAAAAAAAACACATATATGGCTTGTGTGGAAAAAAAAAGTTCACAGTGCATCCAGGTGAGACAGGGTGCAAATCTGAAAGAGAGCTATTATGTATCAATCATTGAAAAGAATTCTCAATAACTCCACATGTCCTTGCAGTTTGAAGGACACAGCTGTATCAAATGCACTAGAAAAGCACGCAGGCTGAGTGCAGACATTTACATTTATATACATGCATTTAGCTGATGCGTTTTTCTGAAAAGCAACTCACAATAAAGGCGACATAAGATTTAGCTCGGACATTTACGTCACTTATGAAGCAGAAGAAAGGTCACAGATGGAGTATCCCGAAATAATCCACTGGTGTTTCAGAGATACGCAAACGACGTGGATATCATTGTTCACTTCCCCAGTGAAAGCTTTGTTTTCACAGTTAGTTCCAATTTGTTTTCAGCTGCTGCTTTAAGGAGAGGTCCTGGTTTGGGTTCCAATCGTAACACTAAAGCTCCACTTTAAGAAATGGCACAAAAGTGAGCCCAATGCATTAATTAGGTGTCCTGATGAAGGCTAATGAGCGGGACTGAGATCAGGCTAAGTGATACTGTAAATAGAAAATGTAAGGAGAAATCCGTGGAAACAACAGGACCTAATAACATCAGCCAAGCTGATTTCCCTTATGGAAAAGGGGTCAGTGCACTAGGAGGTGTTCCATCTCGTCATTGACTGTGGAACAACTGAGCACCACCAAAAGCAGACATCCACAGACATGGATGATACCAAATGTTCAATTAATCTTATCTGGTATAAGGTCTCATAAGGTCTGAAAGATGTTGTGGGAGCCAATTTATATCAACAAATTATTATTGTAAGCACATAAACTTTTTTACAGAGCAATGTACTCCTGCATGGGTGCACTGGTTCTTAAGTGGGGACCAGCAGGAGCCTTTTAAAAGGATTCTCCAAGGTCCTAAACACAGTGCAAAGTTGTTTGTTTTTGCTATTTTATATTGCTGCTGGAATATTACCACAATGATAGAATGCATTAAGGTGGGGGTTTTTTTTCCCTTTAAGCCTGCCTGCACTAGGGTATCTGATGAATCACAGGTTTCATTCCACCTACGGAGGCTGTATGATTCTCAACCAAAGAAACAAACAGCAACAGCACTGCATTAGAATACAAGTGAAACCAAGCTCCCTTCTACACATCTGAAGCAGTGAAATGTGCGATCGAATGCAAGGCTTTAGGCAGTGATTTGATAAACATGCACACGGACTTAATGTGAGCACTCGGACATTCATTTCTCCTGAGACGGCAGAAAGGCTAAAAAGGAGAAAAATTAAATACTTTAGTGGGAAACTTTCTGCATCTGATTCCTTAATAATCTCTGTTTAATATATTTTTTTGATAAACCGTTTTTCTAAGCATCTCATTATGTAACTTCCTCTCCTCTATCCAGCATGAACCCTGCCACTCGCCCTAGGACAGCTGGGATAGGCTGCAGCCCCCTGCGACCCTGAATTGGATAACCGGAAAAAATAAATGGAAGGATTGATTGATGGATGGAATTCTTTATATGGATGCTTTTGTGAGAGAAAGGTTGTGGTATTGCGATGCAGCCAATCACCTTGCAATTGCAATATTTATCCTGCACTCTCGAGGTACACCATAATCGTCTACTCTGTCTTGTGCAGAGTTCATCATATTATATGGCAGCTACGACTCAGGCAGGATAGCAGGCTGTCCACCAATCTTAAGGTTGTGTTTTAATTCCTGGCTCCTTTAGTTTGCAAGCAAAACCATGCTCAGACAAGATGCTGAACCTAAAAATTACCCCTAATATGTCATTTCTGGGTGAAAATCTAAAAATTGTATGTATATATTTAAAAGGTACTACCACTTTGACTTCATTGTGTCCATAAAAATATCTAAATCACCAATGCATTTGTATATCAGTGCAATCTTTTCAGCTTCAGGACACCGTGACATTCATATGGCAGCACACAGATCTAATATTAAAAGAGTCATTTCCTTACTCAACACCAGGACATGTGCCTGCAATTGTTGGGGGCTATATTTAGGAGTGTATATGGTGCTCTGGTTACAATTTCTAGCAGCTGGAGTGAACTCCATTGTGGAGATAAGGCTCTTGTTTTGTTTTTCTAGATTATACTGTTCAATATTATCTGGACAGTATCAACTTCAGTGAAATCATAGTGACAAAACTTTCTGCATTTCTTTGTTACCATGATGTTCTATAACGTAGTTTTGATAAAGGCTGTGTTCCAGACCGAGTGCTCAAAGTTTGACAAATATGGAGCTCAAACAGCAAAGAAGGCTTGCAAATTGGTTGCATTATGGGAAATGGAGGATTTGGACACAAGACAGGATAAAAATGGCAAATTATTCACCTCAACTAGAATTCAGTGGTTCCTTTTCGGTCTCTCTCAGGAAAATCTCTGAAGTTCATGGTGATTATTTTAATGTTGTGTTATTGATTTCAATCATACATTGGTATCTACTGTACTGCACAACAGCGGAATAATTGAATCGGGGCCCAAAAGCATAACAATATCGATAAGGAATGGCTGCAGTTTGGTGCGTGTGTCAACTCTCTCAAACGGCCACTTCGCCCGCACCCATCGCTGGTCGGAGCGTTCAATATCACTTCTCACTTTGTGAAGTTAGGACGGCTCTGCGCTCACGCTCTTCTTTACAAAACACGCCATTATGCGCCCGCTGTGTCCTGCACTCACCCTTGCATCTGCAGGCTCTTCCAGCGAGCGTTCGTCAGCGCGTCACTGCTGTTTAAACGCAGGCAGGGGAAACGGGAAGAGCTGTCCTCCCTCCAGGTGAACGAGTGTGAGCGTGTGGGTGTGTGCGCTGATTGAATGGTGCATTATTTAACGATGGAAAACTGATCTCTTTTGGTGAGCAAGTGTCCCGCTCCCAGAGTTGGGTTTTCACCTTTTCCCTTTTTCACTTCTTCTTCCTCCCCCATTATTTGTTTGACTGGACCCCATTACGCAGGGAAAGGAATATTATACTATATATATTATATATATATATATATATATATAATATATATATAATATTATATATATAATAAAGGGTATATATAGCACAGACAGCTGCCGAGGCAGCACCTCGTCTTCTCTGAGGATTTCTTACTTACAGTAGTCTCGACGAAGTAGCTGACAGGTAAATGTGCTTACATGGTTGAGCGAATTTGTGAGAAATTGTGCGGTGCGTGGCAGGCATTCAGGGTGACTGATGGAGCAACAATCTCGCGCGCGCACACACACGCGGAGGCAGAGAAAGACACACTGGGAGGAGAGAGGCAGGCAGGAAGGTGCTCACTAGTTAGAACAGCGAGATTTTTTTTTCTGTTCGCACACTCACACACACGATTGTGAGGTTGTTATACATACACTACAATTTAGCTGTCATAAGCTGCCAAAGACACGCGTTTCCCAAGCGTGACGGGAATGTAGACTCTGCGGGTTGAAGCGGAACACAATTGCGCACATTTTTATTGGGAACATGCGCAATGTATTAGGGGAAAATGACAAATAAAGACCCACGTGTGAGCGCCAGTATTTATTTACGCATTTTTCTGGGCGTAAAGTTGCTTAAACGGGCAAAACAAGCGTCCTGTCACATTCACCTGAATTGCAATCTCTTCATTTTTCTCACATCTCTTATCGATCATGCGTCACTAATCCTCCTGGACCCACATTGACTTGTGCGTATCAACCCGGAGTGAGCTGTGCGTAAAAACGCACCTGGCACGAACACGCAGAACAGCGATCCTCTACTATTCCCCACATTTGATTCCCCCAGTGTACACACACACACACACACAAACTCACCCAGGGTGTGAACGCAGGTCCTCCCCGCGCGTCTCTTGATGTTTGTTCGTGTATCTCGTAAAAAGAGAGTGGAGAACCCGGGCAGCAAAGGCGTTAAAGAACTAGTGGACGGCAGCTAAACGCCGCCGACTTCCCCCCTTCTTCACCTCTTCCTCCTCCCTTCTTTTACTGCTTTCCTCACTCCTCCCCTCTTTCCCGGGGCAGGTTGAACAGCGGCTGCAATAATCCAGACATTGTTCTCTTCATCAGCTCGTTTTAAAGCAAAGACTGGACTGGAAAGGACTCCCGATTCTCGTTAACTTGGGAGTTTTGAGGAATTCTCCTTTCAGACTGGAGGTGCTGTCCAGTGTAATCCGAGCTCAGGAAAGGTCTGAAAGAACAGCCCACAGACTTACAAAGCTCAGAATGAAGCTGGAGTCAGACCTGGAGTTGAACTATGACTGCAGGTGGCGCAAAGGGGAGAGAAAGTTTGCTTTCAGTTTAACTACAAGAATAAATTAAATAAATAAATAAAACTGACACTTGGCGAGAAAATGAAAAATAATCCCTGCAGGACTGGTTCTTCTCGCACTTGCCTCTCACAGATCAAACTCCCTTTAGAGGGACCGTAGCGCACCTGCGGCCGGAGTGGAGACGCGCAGGTATCCACAGACTGAGCCCCCTCCTCCCCTCTCTCTGTGGATTTGATTCCGCGTTATTATTCCGACTCTCTCTGCGTGACAATCATCACTCAGTGTCAAGCCTGGCGTTGCTTCTCCAGGAAGCTAAGGAAAGCGTCTCTATTCATCGGCGCTCTCCTCTGTGTCTCCCTCTCCCTTTTCCCCCAACAAGCTCCGTCCATCCGCTTTCTATTTAACCACGCCCCTCTCAGCAGCCATTGGCTGGAAAGCGGAGAGACCGAAGACGGGGATGGTGAGGAAGGCTGCGATGATGTGTTCTAAGAAAAGGGGGGAGAAAGGGACAGGAAAGAAGACAGGGTGGAGAGAGGTGGCATTAGATAAACTACGACGGAGATGAAAATGGGAGAAGTGGGATGCAAGAAGAGTAAAAGGGGAAGGAGAGTGTCCCAGGAAATGAGGATAATGCAGTTTGTGTGCTATGTGTGGATGGATGGGTTCATCGGGGAGGGCAGTTCATGCACTGAGCTCTGTGTTTGAGCCCAGAGGGACAGGCCGGCTAATGAACGTGAAAATGCGTCCCTCCTCTTTTTCTTCTAGTACATTTCTTTTACCCACTAAGTCACTGGCAGTGCTTTAGCCATATTTGACTCTCAGCAGAATGGAACACATAATGACAGCATCCACCAATGCTAAGCATACACACTTCTGACTGTCTGTCTACTTCTTTTTTTTCCCTTTTTTTAAATATGGTGGCCGAAAGCTAAGTAGCTTCCTTGATGAGTCTATGATGAATTGGTGGCTACAGCAGGCCCGGTCCTTTGTGTACAAGGGAACCGGTTTTGGTACATGTGCAAGAAACCATTTTGTTTCTGACTTCAGACAACAAACCTGAAATGTAGGACTTAAGCATGGAACCTAAAGGTAACTTAAGACTAAAATTTTTTAGGTGAAAATAAAAGTAAACAGCTGGAAAACTGCAGTCACTTGGTTGAAATTTACGTGTTTGTGCAACTATCACTACCTCTAACATGGCAGTTGTTACCAGTTTAAATTGGAAACACTTCAACATGTGGTTTGATGAAAGCTGATGTGGGTTGTTTTTTTGTTTTTTTTGGAACAAATGAGCAGCACGATTATTAAGTTGGAGGCCAATGACAATAAAACATCTGGATATGTGTGATTTACTTCATCATCTAGACTTCAGGGTCTACATTATCGATGTACGAGTTTGTTTCAGTGATGCTCATGTTCTAATATTGGCAGGGAACACTGAGAACATCACTGCATACACGGTAGTTGCTCACAACTACCGTGGAAAAGCTTAAAAATAACAGATTCCCCTAAAATCAGTCTCGTTCCATATCAGCTAGTCTGCTACTCCCACTACACCACAGGCAGAAATATTTTCAGGGCTTCCTAGTGCCAGGATATGTGGACAGCACATGTTTGGTTCAGGATTTCCTATCCCATGGGCTGGTCGTTTTTTTTTTTTTTATCAATACAGATCATTTTTTTAGCTGATAAGATTAAAAAGATGCACTCAGCTTATACAACAATCGCCTTCCCCCTGCTGAGCGTCTCCTTACAGTCTATCTTTAGACTCCTCTCAGGTTCATCTGTAGGCTGTGGCTCGAGTACTGGTTATAACTGTTTATGGGCACACTGCATGAAAATGGCAGACTTTTAAGGGTAAAATTATCAGCAATGAGGAAATCTTTTTTTCTTCTCTTTGGCGCCACTCCCGTTGGTGGCACTTTGGAGTAGGTGTTGTTCTCTTTGGCCTATGCCAAAAGCCATTCTTGGGTTAAAAGGAGGCTGGAGGGTGTCTTGCATGTTAAATATCCAGCCCAGAGGCAAAAGTAGGGAACTAAGTAAGTGCCTGAGCTGCCTGAAATGGAAGCAAATGGGGTGGGCTGGATATTGTTGTGGCGCAACCACACACGGTAGCAGAATAAGGCAGGCAAAGTTGCTTGACAGCTCCTGGGAGAGGCTTTGATTGATGGCAACGCTCCAGGGAGTGTTTCAAAATGAACTTAGTTAACTTGGAGCCACATGAAGCATTCATCACTTGCTGCCATACAGGAGTGAGATGCTCACTGCAAGCTAGGCAGCATTTTATTTAGAAAGGCACCTGGGGAACATCTTCACTGGAGTAGCAGGTACCTATTTACAGCTATTTTAAGGCTCACATCAACAAATCTCCAAGATTTTCTCAAATCAAAGTATCGACGTGACTGCAGCTACTTCAAGTTGCTCATCAGGTTTCGAGAGTCTTAGGACTGGGTGTGTCACGTGTGGTTTCAAAGTTTCAAAGTGTGAAATATAAAAATGATTTTGAGGCAGAATAACAAATTCTTTTAATACAGCTCCTGTATTAAAAGATTGGTCATATTGCTTTACAGTCTTGTGAGTCGACCTAAATTCAGTAGCCACAACCCTACATTTTGATGACAATAAAAACTTTTTGATATGCATCAGTTGGAATGTCTATTTTTTGTCCACCTATTGCAACGACCTACAAGAACAAGTCTTGAAAGTCAAAAATCATACATTCTAACAGAACAAGGTTCAGATTAGGGGTTAGAGTTAGACCTCAGAGGGTAGGTTAAGTCATGATGGTCTTCCTGCTGGAGCCAGGTGTTCCTCCTCTCCTGCATTGTCTCCCATCACTACTTTTTTCTTTATTTATTGAAAATTTAAAAACTTCTAAGCTGCCACTGTAAAGATCTGACATAGTGGTAAGCAGTACTTTCATAGCGGTCATTACAGTAGCAACAGATATTGTGGGAAATACAGTAACGAGCTGTGGAGTTGCTTAGACCAAACTGAGGTAACAAAGCCGATAAAGTTCTGATGACCGACTTTTCTTTCTGTTCTTTCAGTTCGCAGGTCGATTAAGATTTCATGTCTTTCTGCTACTCTCTGATTTAACTCTGTGCCCCATTAAAACAGCTCCTGGAGTGTTTGCTGGCTAGCTTTAGCACAAAGTGAGTTTTCATTTTAAGCCCCTGCACAGAATGAGTGAGTGAGGTTCATCATTTTCTGTTGTTTTGAATGGCATTCATGGGGATTTTAAAAAATGTCCACTATAAAAAATTAATTAATTAAGTAATTTGTTTTTTTAAGTCCAGTAAGGATGGAGGGATATCAAAATCTTAATAGATGAATGGTAACTGGTAGATATTCTATATGTGAACGCAATGTTGTGAATCCATCAGAGTGTGAATGTCAGATAGGAAGCACTTAAGAACACCGTGGAAAAAAGTGAATGTGCAAGTTATGTAAAGCTCCGATAGAGTAGAAAATGTGCTATATATATAATATTATATATATATAGTATATTATATATATATATATATACTATATATATATATACTATATATTATATACTTATATATATAGTATATATATATATATTATTATATGTTTTCTGTTGTTGTTGTCTTGTTTGTTTTGTTTTTGTTCTGTTTTTTTTTCTTTTCCTTTCATTTTAGCCAAGTCAAGTTCACCAGAAAACCATTTCAGCAGACCAGCATGGATACATTCATGTCATTGGGATAACTAAATAGAAGGCCGTTGGTCTACAGGTTATTAATTATACTTTTGTCATTTCTACAACATGTCAAAAATAACTAGAGTCTACTGGGTCAACAAAACGTTACTCTCTGGTTTCCTGGATTACAAGTCGAATCTTCTACTCTCTTCAGCATAGTGCTTTCGAACAAGTTCCATTAATGCAAGCACCATCTTACAAAAGCCACACAGTAAAGTATATAAACAGTAAATATTCAGTGGAAAGTGAAATATTGTGGTGTTCTGCTTAGAACAGAATTTCAAATCTGCAGCTCTCACCTCAGTTTTTGCCCACACAGGGTCTTTGTCACTGTCAGCTGTATGACAATATTTTATTGGCAGAATGAGCTTTGTTGGCGTGAAAGCATTTATGTTTCGTGTCACTGTGAAAGCTAAGTGCGCTTTGTTTATGCCTCCTCATCAGGCTTTTTAGTGTGGGATCGCTCATTCCTGCTTTTGTCATACCTCCATTCCTCCCCCTCTCTCGAAACAAGTGAGGGATTAAAACAGAGTCGTCTGGAACAGAAGACCGTGATGGGAGAGAAGCAAGAAAATGACAGCAGCT
Source organism: Haplochromis burtoni (assembly GCF_018398535.1). Lineage (NCBI taxonomy): Eukaryota > Metazoa > Chordata > Actinopteri > Cichliformes > Cichlidae > Haplochromis > Haplochromis burtoni. Next base: position 327,046 of record NW_024582546.1, read on the forward strand.
CACTGGAAACCACAGGATGGATTTATTTTGTCTTCAAGACTTAAAAAGTACAAGACTTGAGCACAGCAGCTCAGCTTTTTGCTATGTTCCTGTTCCTGTGGGCTGTAATGTTAAATAGTGGAAGAAGGGACATTTTTCATGTATTAAATAATAATCACAGCTAAAGGATGTTCGTGTGTGTTAATACATCTTGAACACACAGTCAAGAATCTAAAAAATGCCCTTCTTTTACCAAAGCCAAGCTAAATTTAAACACAAATAAATGTGAGATGTAGATAAATGCATTTTTTATGGCAAAATCTTAGAATGTCTGCAAAGACTGATAGAGGCTGAAGACCAAGAGAAGATATTTTTGACACTCACCAATCAATATATAAAGATTTCAACTTTGACAACACGGTCAGACATAAACTATTTCAGAGATCTCTTTGACTTTGTGGGTTTTCACATCTACAAAAAGCACATAAGGGAGCCAGGCACACAAACCCTCCTCAGAAGAAGTGGTTTATGGTTGTGTTTCAGCAGTAGCTTCCTACCATCTGTGTTGTTTTATGCATGTACATTACAACAATTTCAGGGACATGCAGTTTCAAATAATGGCTTTGTCACACAAGAAGAATTTAAAGTTGTTTAGATTTCTAAAACGTATAAAAATGGCAAATGTTTTCCTGTTCCTGTTTTATTTTAGAATTGAGTAGACCACTACTGCCATCTGTTTTGCCACAAATATGACGGCATAATAACCTCGGTTTTTTTTTTAGATATGCAAACTCTAAGTCAGCCTTCCCTGTTTTGTGTTCCTGCTCTATGATCGGCTTGGAACTCAAAGAACTACAAAAAGAAGTTCACTGCAGAAACGATCTAAAGTTATAGATAAGGAGAGCTCACGGGAGGAACCTTCTGCACATCAAGACTAACTTTGTCTTTGTCGCTCCACTCGGGCAAGGCATGCAGGTTATGAGGCAGAACTGACCACCTTTCCACCAGACCGTCATGAGAAGGTCACTACATTCACTTGTTTCATCAGTTTCTGGTTCTTGCAAAGCATCTCTGATGTTTCCTTCACCTCAGCATCCTCTCAGGACAGGCACGGCAGTAATCTACAATCTGAGTAGTTGACAGGGACGTACAATCATTAGATTCTAGACTGTTCTTCTTCAAGACAGTCTCTAAAATATACACTACTGTTTTCTGTTTGTTTTGCTGTTTTTCATTTATGATTCTGTTTATGTATATATAATATATAATATGACACAATGATCCTCGAGTCAAATATAAATATTTAAATAGTCATTCTGGTTATTTCACTGCCTGATGGTAGTTACAATGGCTTTTCACTTTATTTAAGATTCTTCTTCTTTTGGATTCTTCTTCTGTTCTCTGGAATGTGTTTTGCTGTTCGGAAGATTTTCAACGAAACAAGAAAAATATCCCACAGTTGCAACCCTAGAAACACAATCCGAGTTGAAATTCACTGTGTTGTTTTTGGCAACTTTTGCCAATAAGGTGGGATTTTTGGTTTTACTACATCTATCCCATGATATTCACATCAGACACTTGCATAAATACATAATGCAACAAAGTGCTGACATCAAAGGAAATGATAAGGAGAAAATATAAAGCAATTTTGTTTGCACAGAGTCAGAAAGCCAGCTCTTTTGAAATGTAAAGAGTTCAGTGAATCTTTGAGCCTCGGGCAAATGATTGTTTCACCCTGAGGCTTTGATTGCAAACACCCGTGAAGTCACCTTTGCAGTCTGGACCTGCGGGCCATTAAGTATCACCAGTGAAAACTTTGAAATAGTAAAACAGACACAGACATGCAATAATAAAACTATATTTCTCACATTTCTATACAATATAGTGTTATTCACTGAGCCACACTCTCAATCTTGCGCCCACTTTCTTTGTAACAGAACAGGGTTTACAAAGTGGGTGAACAATGGCCTGTCGCTTTGGTGAAAACAATGTCTCCACTAGACAAGGTCCAAGTCATTTTGTATGTAATGAATGCTCAACTCAAGGTAACAGGCGATCCTGTTGTTGTCTGCTACCTTGTTGACTGTGTGTATGTTCCTGCCTGTCATTGTGTGTGTGTGTTTGACAGCATGCGTTAATAGAGCGAGATTGCTGTGAGCGTTGAGCCAAAGACTGAGTTCAGTCAAAGTTTACATCAATAATACAAATGCAGATACTCAAGGTTGCAAGCTGCTTTAGCGTAGGTTTTCACTGTAGCCATCAATTTGCTCCTATATACAGGAATAATTATTTATCAGATTTTATGTATTAAACATCATATCAACTTCTTGGTAATTATTTAGATTTTTTTTTTTTTACAAGATTACTTAAAATTATTTCCACACTACTTAAATTTTACTTACAGTATAATTATTCTGCTGTTTCCTGTATAAATCTTTTTATACAGAAAACAGACTTTTTACCCCCTTATTCTAGTGTGCCTATCTTTAAGTATTTGTAGGAGGGAGAGGTAAGTGACGGAAGTGACAGGAAAAGGTAAGCGACCCATGTTGTAGGTGACGTCAGACGCCGGAGATTTGGCGGAAAATAAGCGAATGGTAGCGTAGAATTTAACAAAGTTTCTTTAAGCTTCAGTACTGCCAAATAAACGAATCAATTGTCATATAACTAACAACATCTGTCCAATCATCTCTAACACCCTGGAGGACAACGGGGAGAGTTTAGACGCTCTCCAAGATTACATCGACCGGTGCTTCCAAGATTTAGTAATGAAGAAGGCTCAGAGTGCATCTTCCCCGGCCAAAATTAAGACACCGTCCTCAAAGAGATGTCGCCTGGCAGACTCCCCCGGCACAACATCCCTCTTCCCTTCTGTTTTTCTTATCCTTCATCTTTCTTTCTCCCTTTCCTATCCCTCAGTCATGTCTGTCCCGTTTGTAACAACTGAAAATAAAATAAATAATAACAACAAAGGTCGATCAAATGGACCAATACGGCAAGGCCGTGATGATCCATTTGGCAAAGTAAATCCATTGGGTATCCTTGTTGGTCTTCAGACAACAATTCTGACGGCTAAAGAACCAAATGGGACAGGCAAAAAAAAAAAAAGATTGTAGGTAAATATAATTGCATTGTAATTTTAAATAAAATGCATTGAAATTCAGTTTTATACAGGGGAATTTCACCCTTAATTGTGGGCCGCATTAGAAAGTGTTACATATAGTATCTCGTGTTGCTTTATGTTGTAAGACCCTAATAGTTCATGTATTTAGCAACAGTGAGAAAGAAGAACTCACATTCAGGAACAGATCTAAAGCAGAACAAGACTCAAGAAGGGAGAGAGCCCCCCAAAGTCAACATTTAGGTTCAGTTCTCAGCTTCTGCTGGGCCCTAATAAAAACCAGAAACTTGGCTTATTCAGATTATTCCTGGGTTAAGAGTTGAATGTTCATTTTTCACCAGGACACATCACAGTGGTAACTTGTGTGCACACCTAACCTACTCCAGACCAGGTAATATATGTGAAGAGATCAGCAGGCATGACATCACCTCCTACTGACCAATTGATTCTCTGGAAAACAGACTCAGACTGGAAGATCTCTGCATGTAGCCTAAGCACATGTTTCAATTCTGTTCTTTACCTCCTCTGATACTGTTAGACACCACCGGGCATGTGCTGAAAGATTAAGAACAAAACTGTCTCATCTACCAGAATAACACTTGTAATTTCTCAGATTCTCCTGTGTCTCAGTGATAAAGTTGTGATGCTGATAAGTCTGCTAACTTACACGACTGGCATCTCAACTGGCTCTCCTGCCAGTTTTCCTGGCTTCCAATAGGCTCAACTTTATTAATATAGTAGCACTTTTCCAGCCTTACTACCAAAAAGTGTTTATAGCAGACACATTTATACACTACCGTTAAAAAAAACATCTTAAAAAACAGTAATATTCCGGCAGCTGGGGCGCCAAAATACTACCGTAAAATAACAGAAAATAACTTCCTCATAAAAATACGGTTATTTCCAGTAATGACAATACAGTTTGTTGCGCTAATTTTACATGGGATTCTGCCTTTTCCAAGTGCTTTTAGACATTAAATTAGGAACATTTTAACGTGATCAAACAATGAAATTACCTATAAACAAGGTCAATGAATGTGGCAATATGAATCATATACGTAAATGTACAGAAATATACAGTTAACAGTTGGTTTAAATAATAATGGATTGCATGCCCTGGGACAGAGGCGAGGCTGCCATATCGCACCATTGGCCCCTCTGGTCATCACCAGTAGGCGGTAGGTGAAGAGTCTTGACCACGGACACAATACCGAGAGGTCCGAGCCGGGGCTCGAACCGGCAACCTTCTGATCACAAGGCGAACTGCCAACTCTTGAGCCACGATCGCCCTAAAGAGCAATGATAATAATATTTATGTGATGTAACACAAGCTTATAGGAATCATGTTATATACTTTTCCATAGCATTACATTTGAATTCAACAGTTCAATCTTTCAAATAACGGACAGATATTTGTGAAATGATGATACATTTGTGAATGTATTTTAACAATCCAAATATGCATATGTACAAAAAATATATTTAAAAAACAAGTAATTTGTGTTTTACTATATTTACAGTGATGTTATGTTATTTTACCTTTGACATGTAAAATCACCGTCTACTTATGTAAATTTAATGATATTCTAGAAAGACAATACAAAACTGTAAAATATACAGTAAGATACTTTGACATTACTATTTTTTGGAACAGTGCAGCACTTTTAATACTGTACAGGTTTTTTCCTCTCTCACACACTCTTACTCTGAAAATTTGTCTAATTTCCACAGCAGCTATAATGTTTTCAGTCTGTATTAAATAGGAAATAGGAAATATTGATTTTATTTCCATAACAATAGAATATTTATTCACCTTTGGCACATTCAGTGCTCAAGTTAAAATAGCAGTTCTGTGGAGATCTGTGGATCTAAAAAAACAAAACAAAACAACAACAACTAAAAAGCACTTCTCAAGAACAAATTTAAATCAGATAAGCTTTTTCATTTTTACAGTCAGGATTTGGGAACTTTGTGTTTGCACTTGAACGTGAATCCCTTTGCTGATGCTTCAGTAGCAAAATCTACCAATATAACTGTAGAAGATAAAGTCACCAAAGTTCACAAATGTATACTTGAGCTCAAAATGGAGAGTTTAAAAATGGCCACAGTCGGACCAAGTGGCAAAAAGTGGCTGAAAACTAAAGACAGGTTTTAGAGGAACAGCTGCTGGTGATCAGATTGCTAAAACGACAAGTCCTTGGACTTCTCCATTGTGTTTCTGGTGATGGTGCCATTTGGAAAATTTTGATTGGATCTTGTTAAATATGACTTTCCGTGTGACACAGCCCATCCACTGAGTGCTTGGTGATTCATTTTTGTTAAGTGAACTTCGAGTTGTCCAAACTGCTAATGTAGAGGCTACAAAGTAACCAAAGTGACAACATGCTGGCTAAGTCCATCTTTTAAATACAGTCTATCAGTCTGAAGAGGCGGGGCAGGGGGTAAAATGGGGGACACTCTTATCATACAATACTGACTTGAGTTCCCCACTACTGTATATTTCCAGGCATTGTTTGGACTGTCCACAGGCTAATATTTTATTCATTTTGATTGGTAGGCACAATTACAAGGTAGTCTTCCATTAATTTGGAATTGCACCACTGACTACAGCCTCTTGCATCATGCACAATTAACATAAGCTAGCAGTGAGATGGTGCATACAAGCACAAATAGCAGCTGAAACCGGCTCCAGGCCAGATGAACACCAAAAGTAACTACACAGTTTTATCATTTTGTATGATCACGTCACCTCCCAAATTAGGTTTTGTTTATATAGATAAAATGCTGTTGCCTTATGAAACTGGAGTGAACACATAATCACCTGCGTAGTATAATGAATGTGTTAAACTGCTTAGCGGCTGTAATCCCTCGTTTTCACCACCACCTCTGCGGGCTTCTTTCTGGGTGTCAACACAATACAAGTGTGATTCTCCCACAGTGGATAGTCAGTAAAGGCGCTGAAGCCATTTCTTCTCTAATTACTCCAGAAATAGAACATGCTGGTCCACCTGCTCTCTTTATTCCCCAACCTCTGTAAAGGCAGCAGTCCGTAAAGAACTAAACGGCCAGCAAAAGAGGCGCTCAAAAATATATTTAACAAAAGATCCATTTCAAATGCTGCACTGTGAAAATGTTTAAGGCCCTTTAAACATTTAGAATTGAATCAATCACGCAAGACAATCGGCAAGGTTTCTGACTGGTCAGAGACTGCACCCAACAGCGGCAGCTACAATAGCCCCAAACACACAACCTCATAATGGACTGTGTTAAGTGACTTTTTTCATTAATGTCCCTGTTACTGAGAGGAAGCCGAAAAGCTGAGAAGTCCTCCTTTAGACTCTAGAACTCAGTGGGAATTCTCCTATACATGCTGGAATGACAGCAGTGCCAGCAGGAGTACTGAGATTAGTCAGTGCCAGCTTTCTTTTTTATTATAAGCAAGTGAGCAAGAAACCTCATTTAAAAAAGTATAAGTACACTTTAGAGAAGCATAGCATATATTGCATATAAGAAGAACATAATGTAACTCATATAAAACAGAGTAGAGTACAAAGTGGTGTAATTAAACACAGAGAAATATAAATGGAAGAAACCAGTTGTTTAGTTATCTAACCACAGCCATGAACTGGTGAGATTTCGAAGTCTCGATCTAAATGTTTTGGCGGTGTTTGCCTCTCTAACGAGTGTCTCGATCACACCATTTTTCAAGCTGTTCACTGCTAATTCAAACTGGTATCATTCCATATCGATCATTAGGTTATACGCAGGAACAACACTTAAATCATAGATCGGATACAAACATAGCAGATCAGGTTGGTTGCTGGCGCTGTGCGCCTTTTCTCCATATAAAGGATAAGGATAGCAAGGATAAATGTCCTTATGCTGTTTTAGCTCGTTTTACGTCAAGACGTTTAAAATTGAAATTTCTCTGTTTTGCTTAGGTAAATGTTATTCTGTTAAATGAGGCGCATATGCAAAATTTGCAATTTAATTTAATAAAGTTCAAACAGTACATTGTTTATAATACAATTATCAACATATGTAAGCTGTAAAAAAAGAAAAATGCACATTTTCTTTGCTTCTCTTCTTTCTGGGTTGTTTGTATCTTTCCATTTTTGCATTTTTGCCTTTTGTTAATCTTCTTCTCTAGTCCGCTTACCCGCGATTTCGTTAACTCAAATCCACTTAAGAGCTAAATTTGATTTGACTGTATGTAATGCTGTCTTCCACTCTGTCCTCCTCACATTTTTCCTGCCTCCTGCTCGGGCTAAACTCCGGCAGACTCAATGTCACGGCAGCAAGGCAAAGACAATTAAGGTGTATAAATATGTAAATATGGTCATGGCAGCTCAGCGGGGGGAACAGCGTAATGACATTTTCTGCCCTCGTTTGGCTAATCCCCAAGACACCTCCGAATTAGAAACCTTAATGACAACCAATAACGCACAGATGGTCAAACTCTGGGGGCACATCGGCCCTTCTGATGCTGCCTGGGCTCCTTGCGGCATTCCTCTTCATGCCAACAATACACAAACACACACACACGCACAGGCAAAGGGACACAGAGATAAACACGTGCAAGCAGGCTAGCCAGCACTACCATGCAGGGAAGCAGGCATACATGCGTGCGTGATGTAGAACACTCGCAGTATGCACTCAGTCACTCACACACACACGCATATCACTGAGCCAGATGCCACCCGTGCCCATGGGGGTGATCATGGTCGTGACTAGAAGGTCAGGTCTTGGCAGGCCGTTTAAGGCCAGGCAAGGCCCGGCTTCAGTGTGTTTTCAGTGTGTGTGTGTGCGTGTGTGTAGAGGTTATTGTTTGGTGTCTCAGGTAATACGTCCAGCGAGGCTTTGTGGCAGATGTCGACCATCCGTCTTGCAAAGCTGACCTATAGAAACGCTCCCTGCAGTTGCATCTCAAGAGAGAGAAAGTCAGCGCAAGGAAAGGAGAGCTTGTGTGTGTGAGTCACACAGAGAGAAGAGAGCATGAGTACAGACAGGGAGCGAGATGTTTTGGCTGGTTTCCGACAGTAATTAGTTCAACCTAGCTATTTGTTCTTCCTACCTCTATTAGATGGGAAAATGTTTCTTTGGGGAGTAAGCAAGTTTTTGCAGAGGGCGAAACAGTACAAAGGAAGTAGAACGATTCCTGAGAACTGGCAGACAAAGAAATGAAATAAAAGAGCACGATATGTCAAACGGGATATATCAGGAAATAATTGCTTAGAAAATATATTATAACTGATATGTCAGACCGGGTTGATACATGAAAGATTAATTGCTTGCAAGTACAGTTTCATTTGTCTGTCCAAAATAGGCTGTTTAATGTGTCACTGAATAATGGTGAGATGAGATAAGTGTAATAACTGTCTTACTTGAAAAGTGCACATCTCTGCCTGCTGTTACAAAAATGGTTTCAGTTAAATCGGTATCTCATTTTCACATATGCTGGATTGAGCTGCTTCACTCTGTTGTTGTTTGATTGAGGTCCGTAGGAAAGCTTTCAGAAGCTGAGCACATTCGAGTAGTCTCTGCTTCTGCATTTTACAACCAGTTTACAAGCATTTTGTGGGGGGGAAAATCCTTGAATCTCATTTATGATCAGTGTGGGAACACACAATTTGTGCTTCTGCTGAACAACAATGTCAGCTTATTTAATTTGTGCCTTTAATTCTGTAAAAGTTGCCAGAAGGAAACCACAGTGTTTCTGCCACTTTTACTGGCAGGGAAGTGCGATAAACAAGAAGCTATTTTTTCTCTTAAGATGTAGAACAAAGAAATCTAAATATTCACAATAGGTTTTTTTGTGCTTTAAAGATATTACACGTTTGGGCGCATGCATACTTGCATCAGGTCAAGACTCAGGGATGTCAATTCATTTTACATTGTGGAGCCACACAATGTAAAGATGTTAAACTGCATATCTAATATAAGAAACAAAAGTGCAATGTCAACACTTCATCTCAAAGTTTCTACACGACAAAGAAATGCTGCTGTAGCAAATGCAAGGATAATTAACTAAATGTGTAACATTACAGAAAAAGGTCGTATTCAAATTAATTTAACAACCAGTTCACGTGCCAAGACTGAACCCTGAGTTATGCCTGATGCATGTGTGTGCATCATGCACTTGGGTATAGCTAAAAGAGCTTTCTGTGGGTGTGACTGGGTGTATGACACTTGTAGTAGAAAGCGCTTTGAGTGCTCAGTTGAGTAGAAAGGTACTATATAAGTACCAGTCCATTTACCAATAAATTAATCCAATGTAGGATTAAATCATCTATTAATTCATTGAGATAATACTGCATTTATTACTGCTGAATCAATTTATCACTAATTTGCCGTTAGCTACTGCAAGCATTAAATAAAGCATTTAATCTGTAGTTACAGTTCTTAGCCATCATTGTGTCTGACTCACGGTTCTTTAGGTGCTAGTAGCCACTCCTCAGAGATGCAAAAGTACAGACTGGCATGCAAACTATATAACAGGCAGCTGTGAACTGAACATTCACATGTCAAACAAAATCGTCAAATCAGCCTGATTGGTTTATCTGATTTGTTGAGCTAATCAAGTGAGTTTTTTAAGGTGACTGCTGGCAAAATTACCTGCACTACCACTAAAGTGACAGTGCAATTTACAGGTACGATCTGGAATGGTAAAATAATATTGAACTGATGTATTAAAAAGTTATTTAAATCCCGAAACTCGGAACCTAAATTTGATCCTAAGACTTATCAAGAGGCTAATTATAATCACATCTCTGCAGCAATCACCATCAATCTCAGGAGTCTCCAGGTGGCTCACTTCTCGTCCTCATGCTTCGTTTATTTTCAAGTCGGGCCACAAAAAAAAAAAAAGATTTTATGGGAGCTCAAGTGCATCTTTAACCTTGCAGAATTTTTGCTCTGGAGGGATTAGGCAGATATACAGAAACCTTGCCTTCAGGTGCTCACACCCTAGTTATGCAAAGTCACGGTGATATAATATCATTCTGGAAGCAGAAGCCTCATTATGCATGTGCTGATAAATGATTAATGCCTTTAACAAACTATCCATCACCAGAATTTGTTTAAAAATTTATCAAATACCATATCACACCATGTTGTGGATTTGCTCATTACACTGCCTGCCTGAGCAACAGAGCTCTGATTCCAATGAGTGATTTTTGTTGCAACGACATACTTGTTGAAGACTGTGCAAAGAGGAAAGAGATGCACCTATTGTATTTGGCACCATAAAAAAACACAAAGCTCATTTAATTGGCCTGTGAGATCAAAGCTTTTTAACAAATGCTACTTACCAGGAAGCAGGATAACCGACTATATGTTTGCATAACAGTGGCTTCAGGGTTGAAAATCAAATTAGCGCTGTAAAGAAAGCATGCTGTGCCAATACCAAGAACGATTTCCTTTTCATCTGTTTTCTTCTTTATCCTGATGAAGGTCTCTCTTTTAATATCTAAATCCTCTTTAATAAGAATCACATAGTGGAAGCCTTGTTGGTTTGCTGTCCCGTGGACTCAACATTAACATTCAAAATGAATTCACAGTGTAGGCTGTAGACTAGGCCACACAGTGAAAAAGTGAATCATTGTATTTTAAGAAAAATAAATGTGAATTTTTCTTGCTACCAGTCAGCAGAAATATTCGCATTCTAATTTAAATGCCATTCTGCTAAACTAAAAACGCTCACAAGCTCAAACTCTCTGGCTGATAGAACATCACACTATTAATCTCAAGAGAATACTCAGGTGATGACACTACAGTTTTACAGATATTCATTTCTTCTTTTCTAATTAATGAAGATGTTTGAGTCAGGAAATACTATTGTTTCAATACGCAAGACAAAACCCCAGTTAAGCTTGACAAAGTCTGTGATGAGTTTAGCTAAAAGGATCTGTCCGTCTTTATACTGTGTCTGAATCATGATGGAAGCAAGACAGGAAAAAACAGACCAGATGTCTAGCTTCCAACTCATATTTTCCCAGTCCTCCCAAGTGATGCCAAGATGTCCCCAAAGATGCTGTACAGCTGATGTTTTCCCAAATGGATTCATAATTCTGTGGTAAAGTGTTTGGGGTAGGAGGGAAAGTAAACTCGTAGTAAGCACCAGCTCTAATTTTCAATAATTGTAACCAGGACTACATCCATCTTGTCAGCACTTAAAGTTCAAAGCAACAAATGAAGGTCGGGGTCATAGTTACTGCTAAATACAAACTGCTCATTTCTGTAGCAAAATGAAAAGTCCAATGTAGCTCCAAGATCAGTAAACCTGAACAGTTGTTGTATACCACCACATGCATACATGCATATTCACCCACTCATACAAATCCATGAATTCAGGTGTTCCAATCACTTTCATGGCCACAGGTGTATAAAATCTGCATAGAGGTATGCAGACTGCTTCTACAATCATTTCTGATAGAATGGGTTGCTCTCAGGAGCTCAGTGAATTCCAGTGTGGTATCGTCACAGGATGCCACCTGTGCAACACGTCCAGTCACTACTAAATATTCCACAGTCACTTTTTAGTAGTATTATAACAAAGTGGAAGCAATTGGGAAAAACTGCAACTTAATCACAAAATGGTAGGCCATGTAAAATCATAGAGCATGGTCAGTGGATGTTGAGGCACACAGTGCGCTGAGGTCGCCAACTTTCTGTAGAGTCAATCACTGCAGAACTCCAAACTTCATGTGCCTTCAGATTAACTCACCGACAGTGCATGGAGAGCTTCATGGAATGGGTCACCATGGCAAAGCAGCTGCATCCAAGCCTTAGAGCACCACACGCATGGCAAAGTGTTGGCTGCTGTGATGTAAAGCATGTCACTACAGAACTCTAGATCAGGGGAGGCTTGTTCTCTGGAGTGGCAAATGATGCTCCTCCACCTGGCAATCTGATGGATGAGGCTCGCTTTGGTTCTTGCCAGGAGAACGGTACTTGTCTAAGACAACTGTTCCAAGTGTAAAGTTTGGTGGGGGTTTTCAGGAGTTGGGCACATCTCCTTAGTTCCAGTGGAAGGAACGTAATACATAAGCATTCCAGGACATTTCCTGTTCCAACATGACCGTGCACCAGTGCACAAAACAAGGTCCATAAAGTCACGGATGAGCAGGTTTAATGGGGAAGAACCTGACTGGCCTACACATACAGTAGTCCTGCCCTCAACTGGACAAGTGAATACTTTTGGCACATTTTTTTGCAAAAAGTGTGTGAAAATAGCACATTGTTATTTTTTATGCCAATTTACATGTTTTGATAGCTTTTGAAAAGATTTTCAAAAGCGAGAATTTTTTGTTTTTATGACAGCTGCTCTAATAAATGTATTAAGCACTGTAGTTTCAGGCACTAATGTGGATATGGAAAAATCATGTAGGCCCTTGCAGACACTCATGTGAACTGGGTTTTTGTGAAGGGGTGGAAAAATTGTTCCGATGATCCGTCACATAGTAACATTGTTTCAATCAGTGACTTTGAAGTTATTCCTTTTTTGTGTGTTTCAAGTCCCTATCATTCAGATCAATTCATAACAGAATGATTATCAGTAAAATCTCTGGACACACATTTCTCTGATAGAACTCATTTCCATTAGTATTATTTGGTTTACCTGTCAGTCTGTTGAAAAAGCAGGTAGTTTGTATCTGTAGGTTTTATTTTTTTCAGCAGGCATAGAGTGCTATTAATATTGCTGTTTCTCCTCCTCCCAGCACATGTCTTCATCAAAGACTGGTTCCTCTGGGATAACCACCATTATAGAAGCTGGTAGCATCGCTCTACTTGCCCCCCCACCAAGGATGCATAAGTTAGGATGACAGGAGGCCCCTAGGTGATCCAGACTGCTTGTCAGAGGAGCTGAGGGTCTAAATTTAGCTGTGAAAGGAAACCTGAACACTTGACAACAAGTTTACGGGCCTTGGCAGATGCCTTGGATAAATTGGAGCCTTGCTGTCCTTCTTATTGCTTCTCTGGTTCTGGATTCTGAGTTTGGTGTGGCGTGAAATAGCTTGTGACAAACCTCTGACAAAGAAGAACTTCGTACCAAACTTTAGTATGCAGAGTGCTCAGGGTCTTTTCCTGTTTTGTCATGAGCTCACATCAGCTTCATTAATCTATCTAACAGCTTTGTTTACCATGCTTATGGCATTCTTCACAGTTTTGTCACCCTAATGATAAATGTATTTAAGGTATCCTATATGGAATAGTATGGAATAAACCTTTTTAAGTGACCTTTTCTGCTCCCATCCAAATGTTTTCTGCAAAGGCCAAATGGTATTACCTGAACTTAGGGATCCAGTGGATATATTTTTGTTGCTGTTGAATGGAGCCCATTGTTTCTTAGCTGGCACTATATTGGTATGATTGTGACCTTTGTATACCCTTTGTTTGAGGGAGCAGAATGATTGGAGGAGTAAAAGGTAATGAAGTAGTTTGCATTTCTTATTTTTCTTACTTCTGATTTTAAATGATGTGATGGTTTAAAGGCATGTTAGCTTCTTAATGTGTGCATGCAACAAACCTAAACCAAACTAAATGTACACTGTAAAAAAAAAACTGTAATATAAAAGTATTTTACTTTGTATTTTACAGTTTTGTACTGTTCTTCTAGAATATCATTAAATTCACACGAATAGACTGATTTTACATTTCAAATGTAAATTAACGTAAAATTACTGTAAATGTAATAAAACAATTTTCTTGTTTTTTAAATGTATCTGTCTGTACATGTGCATATTTAGATTGTTAAAATACATTCACAAATGTGTCATAATTCCACAAATATTTGTCCATTATTTAAAAGATTGAACTGTGGTAAAAAAAAATCTATGGACTGTAGCTACAAATCGACAATGATTGTTTTGCAGTTGTCATAGCCTCCAACATCCACCGATGCCAGTTACGTTACTTTCTACTGGAAAGAAATGTTCTATGCGTGTCAGGGCTGAGCGCGTTCCACTATTTCACTTGCTGAGATTTACTTTCATACTTTGGGCACATTTAGTTTTGTAGTTTCTATTGTTTTTCACGTTGAATGACATATCTTGGTAATCTCTTTTTAGAAGCAACGTTTTATTCTTCTGTTTTAAAAATTGTAATTTCAATTTTATTTTGCTAAATGGTTGCCATGCATCCAATTGTTTCGTATTGTTAACTGTCTGATTGCCTTCAAACTCTCCAGCCTTTCACACATTTCCATGTTCCATGATCTCATTTTTTCCACCATATATTTTTGTAAACATCCTGCTTTCATATAGTTTTTCTTGTGTTTGACTTGTTGTGTCTGATTGCTGGATTTGTTCTTTTCCCTTTTTTAAATTTTATAGATTTTTCTAAGCTGACTGCCAACCTGTCAGTGACCTGTCAGTGTCAGTCTGTGCAGTGAAGATTTGGATTTTTGACTTCCTGTGTTTACAATGTTATATCCATCTAAAGGTAGTGTATTTCTCTTAGATCCAAAGAGCAGTTGTTTTTATGTTCAGTTAAAACAATACTTGCACTTAAAATCAAAGAGTTTTAAAGAGATTTATAAAGCAAGCCCTTTTGCAGTGCAGGCATATGCAGTTCTACACTTAAAGAGTAGTCAATTTGCTGCAATCTTTACTTAATTCTACAGTACATGAGTTCAGGCTTGATATAGCCAGACAAAATTACAAGTGATTGAGCATCCACTATCCTGTAGTATCAGTGGTTCACCTTTCAAACTCAACTTCACTAGACTCATTCAATGCAAAGTGATGTTGTTATAATAAAGAAATCGTGATGGTAGAGGCTTTGCTGTAACACTGGAACAAGATCAGCAGCAGCGGCGGTGCAGAGGTTGCAAGTGCTTTTATGCATGAACAGTTCAAGAGTGTCATTGATAAGAAAAGCTCTCCAAATATTTCCCTAGCCAGGGGTTTACACAGTATCTATTCCTTATGGTAATTCAGTCAACCAGTCCACGGTTGCCATGGCAATTGCTCACTCTGCAGGTATTTTGTTGGTTAGAAGAGATGAGCTTAGGACTTATAGTGCATGAATAAAAGGGGAAAGATATATACAAAATACAAAGTAATAAACAACGACGTGAAAGGTGAATATTTCAGATGGTAAATTATAAACAGGAGGTAAGTTTATTAATGAACATCTACCAACAAAATGCATTCTACGTCTGTTAGTACTTTTGTACTTTTTGTACTTTTGCACAAATGTCCATTTAGTCCACAACAAACAGCCTTAGTATGAACCAGATCGAGGACTATGTTTCTCATGAAATCAACTCCTCTGATTCTGTGGCTTTGCAAAACTGCAGAGAGCAGCAATAACATGCGCATCTGCAGTGTCACACTTCATTCTAATTGTGAAAGATCTGCTGACTGAAGCCTATTTCAGAAAGCTTTGGTTTAATCAAAGAAAGCACTTTTATTTTGGTTTATTTACAGAATAGCTAACTCTGCTTTTAACACGAAGGAATGAACATAAAAGGAAGAGCAGTGATGTAGCAGTGGTTGAAAATGTTGCTCACCCTCGTCAGCCTGTGCTGTCCTGGAGTAGCACAGTAAGTGATGTGTTCCAGACGTTGCTTGCTTTATGTCTGTCTGCTGATATGATGGCGCCGTGCTAGAAATGGCTTCTTCTTATTTACAAAAAAGGAATAAAAGAAACTGTTTTTGTTAGAGTCATGTATAAATCAATTGGCCAGAAATGGGCTCCACTGCAGTCGTAACAAATGAGTGAATGAGCAATGCCACAGCACTTGAACCAGCTCACCTAAACATCATGTAGCAGGTTATTAATGCAAATTATGACAAGGAGTCAATCTATCCATTGAAAATACCCTGGCTACTCTCATTCCCAGGCAGTAAAATAATGCAGTTTTGACAAAGCCACTGGTGATGCTCAATGATGCTCCTTTGGTGGTCGTGCATGCCACACTGTCTGGTATTAATGAGACAACTTTTCAGTGCAAAGGGTCACTGGTTTGTATTTAAACCTTAACAACATTTTCCTTTTCCTAACGTTTCCGTAAACCTCACCAGTGAACAGTGAATACTCCAACCTCCCCGTGGCTCACTAGAGTGAAGATGGAATCGTAAAGTGACTGAATGAATTTTTTTTTGCTTTTGGTGCAACAACCTCAACCTGGCAATGTATTTGCACAGGTTGCCTGTTAGGAGGCAATCGGTCGCTAAGCCATACAAGTCTGAGTGCTTTGCAAAATAATTGTTTTCCGATCTATAAACGCAGGAGATTGCCAACACATTGCAGTCGGTTTGATTTAGTCTGCACCAATGAGCAAACTCATTTTCAACATGTCTCTTTGCAATAGGGGACTTGACTCAGCTGGTTGTATTCTGGTTATATTCCTGTATACCTCTATACCTTAAAAGCAGGGTTGCCATCTGTGAGTTTCTGGTTGAAATGTGAATGTAAGTAGTTCATGTGAATTTCTGTTTAATGTGAGATTCTGTGGCTGTAGACAGATATCTAATTTCCACCAATTTATCACAGTTAATGACCATATTATCACAAACAGATTGCAATTTAACCCCATTCAGTCACAAACTGATAGCAGATGGATAGCACACTGACTCTGTCTTCAGCACTGGGGTTTGGTACTCAAAGAAGTATTGCATTACACACTAGTGGTTACTTTTTTTGACTGTAATGCAGTATGTTACTTAGTTACTCACTCATTAAATTAGCACAGCTGTTGTAGAAACATGTACAAACTGATGGAGGCTACAATGTTGCAAGCCTGACTCCCCATCACTGTCTGTTACCTGCTGAAGTTCAGGCTCTGGCCCATAGGCTGGGGTTGCGATACACTCATCTAGCTTTGTATTAGCATGCTGTCTGTGCAGATGTTTGCAAAGTGCCAAAGTTGTGTTAGCAGTGTAATAAGCCTGTTTCTGTCCTGGATGTGGTTTGTATTTGTATTTGCAATAAAGAAAAGATTAATATCCATATGTCCATTCCTGAAAAGCTGTAGACCGCTTCACTATTTTCCTCCTCACCCTAAAATCAGCTGGATGTAAAAAGTGCTGGAAGAAAAATGTTGTTTGGGATAATTGCCTCACCCAAGACGGTTAAATTTTTGCATCATTTGTCATTTGTTCTGTTTGTAAACATGATAGCTCAAAATGTGTTGAATGAATATTGATAAAATCTTAACAACCTATTAAAATATGGATTACATTCGCCAAGGTCTCCAATGTCAACTTAATAATTTATCGGCAGGACATTGACACAAAAGAATCCTTAAAACACAAACTGCAGTATGAATCTGTGTGGTATGTATACTGAGATATAAAGACATATAAAGATTTAAAATACTCTGACACATTTAACCTCTGACCGAAGTGAAAATGATGCCATATAGAGCTATTGAAACTTATGTTTGTATTGACAACATGTAGGCATATAGGGAACATTGCATACAGGGATTCTAATTATTTTGGACTTTGGATCTCTTCAAGTAAATTATGGTCAACATTTCATAGAATGTCGTATCTTTAAAACTGTGCTTAATATTCTGCTGCCTTTGGTTGTACTGGCAACATTTGGGGAACGATACTTGTATATGGGGATTTTACATATCACATTATAGTTTGCATCCAAATATCATGTCTAATATGATCTCTGATCTCACTTTTACATTTCACATCTGCCTTTCCTTCAAGCTGCCCCAAAATTGTGCTATATCTTTAAAGAAAGTGTTGTCAAAAGAAATAGAATGAGCTGCCTAGTTAGTTAGAAATATACTCTAGTTAATGTTATATACTAAGCTCACGTTTTTCATGTCCAGTTATACATAAATCAATACCTTTTATCCATTAGCTACTCTAACATGATGTTTGTGTCATCAGCGTAAACAATCTTTTATCCTACTCTTATCTGAGTTTCACTGCACTAAAAACTTTTTAATTTAAGTTTAAAAAGAACAAAGGAAACAAAGTGAATCTATAAAAAGTATAATGCTATTTTCTTGAAAGTAAATACTCCTCGGAGGATGAGCTGCCTTGTTGGAGGTTTGCACTCTCTGAGTGCTTCTTGTTGAAACTGTAATGACTGAATTCAGAGTAACACGTAACACGTTCTTATTGAAAATGCGAAGATGTAACTATAGTAGCGTGTAACTTACTGGAAAGTATTACACCCAACTCTGCACCAAGGTTATCTGGAAGGTGGCAGCTGACTGCCAGTGGTCACAGACTTGGTTCACTGCTTATTTTAAGGCAAGAAGATCACAAGTTCACTGGATATGGCTGCAGCAATCTCCAACAACCCTTTTCCCTGCAGCATGTCACAGACATTGCAGGTCTCTGAAAATGGGCGCTATCTCTGAGTCCAGTACTGAATGTCATTAGGTTAAAGACAGCGATTTCAGACAATTTGTTTTGGGGGCATTTTATGGTTTTTCTTTTATGATAGGGACAGAAAAGAGAGAGGGAAAGACATGTGGTAAAGGGTCACAGGTCAGACTCAAACCCAAACCCAGGCCGGTCACACAGAATCTAAGAGTGAATCTGAACTAAGAATAAAATATATCCCAGTTTATTGCTGTTTAAATTTTCCCACTCCCCCCCCAAAAAATTCCACAAGACATACATGTGTAACATATGAGGCCTTATCTATTTTCCACATGACAGTTTTAGAGTTTTCTGACCTTGGAGTTTGCTGATCTGAGCTGTGTGCTATTTCGGAGCTCAGGGGAAGAGCAACAGCAGCATTTCATGTTTTATCTGGTGCAAATGCTGTTGTTTGAATATTAATTTTGTGAGATTTTTTTTAATGCTTTCACGGTTATAAGTTCCATCTCACAGAATAATTCAGAGAGTTAACAAAATAAAGTCGGTGCCACCAAGAGTGCTTAGAGGAATTAAACTGTACTGTTTAGGCTTAAATTGGAAGAGAGAATCTGGCTTGTAGGACCAGTCATGAGCCAAACCATGATGTGCTTTAAACGTGACATATGTTAATCAGTTCTAAAACACGGTGTTAACCTCTGCTGGAAGAATGGAACAGGGCTAATACACTCCTGTCTTTTTGAATTTGTTTTAATAGCAGCTGCACTACAACAAACTGATGGTGTAAAAGTGTTTTATGGCTTTACCCTCAGTGAAATGAATTAATGGACTCAAGGCTTGATTATATGAATGCAAAAACTGACCTTCCCGAGGTCAGTCCAGGCGTCAGAGCAACTGGGCTCTGAAATGCTCCTCAATTGGAGAAGTGTGGCTGGATAACGCTTGTGGCTCTTTTGCCAAAAAAGAGCTCATTGTCCCAAAATACACCCAGATTTCTGGCTGCTGGCGTGATGCGTAGACAGGCAGCCAAGACCCTTCTGCACAGAGGATATGGATATAGACTTTGAATTAGTTGGGATTTGTTTTTATTTAGCCAGGGAAAGTTTCGGGACATTTATTTCTGTCATCTTTGGACATGTTAAATGAAATCCCACACCATCTGCCTCCGGCTGCAGATTGGAGGTGTGCTGATTAGGTGATACAAGGTAATTATATGCTGTAAATTCCTGGAGAAGCCCATTTGTATTTATTAAGTAGCTATTGTTGTGTTACTGTTTTTGACACAGTTGTTTCAGAGAGCCGAGCATGCTGACATGTCTGGCACTTTCATGCAAGAGATGACTGTGAGATGATGGGTTATATGTGCACAGACCTCTGCCGAGGACAGCAAGTACATAAACATGGGCAGGTGCCCACATATATAAAAACAGCATCAGGCAACCTACGATTTTCAGCTTTTACAGTTTATCCAGTAGTGGTTAAAAGGCTCTTCATGATCCAGCCCAGTTTGTCTGAAGTGGCACATTTACATCATACACTGAGGATTTGAAGAGGCTGTAACTGTAACTGCTGCGGCATGATTTGAGCCAGTTTGTCAGAGATCCAGCAGCCTGACGACAAAGGCCTTTTCTAGGCGATAATCAACTTTGCAGCCCACGCAGAGGCTGAGGGGCGAGCAAGCTGAAAAGATGAATCTGTTTGCTCCTGATCACAGAACAAGCTATACAGTGGGCCAAAGCCTTGCTAGTTTGGCAACGGGAAGAGTCTCAAGATTAAACAGTGAGATCTTTCTCTTGATCAGGCCCCCGGTCTGTCCTCCCCGCCATCCCTGCACCTGCTAGTCTCAGCCCCTGATGTATGTGCTCGCTGCTTCCCTTCCCACTCTCGCTCTCTCTTTCTCCCTCTCAACTTTCACTGACTGTCTTTCTTCTTCCCCCGGTCTTCCTCCACCCTCCATCTTTTTCCTTGCTTTTGATTATCGACTGCGACCCAGAACTCATGCGAGCAAATCTATCGGAATTTCATCTCTGCCTTGCTTGCAATCACTTTCACTTGCACACTCGCACATACATAGGTTCTATGGTGTCCCACTCACTATCAGCACAGACACACACACACATTCGCACAAACCTATTTTGTTATTCTTTCCCTCGACACTTTAATCACAAATGCTGGGACTGTACATAATCCAGACTAGACTCAAGCTGCTCACTCATTTCCTCTGTTTATCACTCTGTGATAAATGAGAAAGATGTTTTTCCAATTCCACAGCGAGAGATGACGTTACAATCTTCGGGACTGAATTAAAGAAGTTTTTTGGTGAGTTGCTTGGCGTAGCTTCATGACTAAATGGATGCTAAATGTCTCTAAAGTAACAGGAGAGAAACAGAATGCTCTTTTATGGATTCCTGTGGGGAAACTCTCTGCACTTCAAACAGAAAGATCAGAAGTCCATGTTAAGGTGCAGAACAGTGCAGGTTAACAATCAAGGACGCCGCTGAAGGGTGGATGTTTGGCGACACTGCTTTAGCCTCTGGTTGAAGGGCATTTTTTTCTGAAAGCAAAGCTCTTTCAGGATGTTAAAAATAAACAAAGGGAGGCAATTTTCTATTTTCTTGCTGGCTCTGAATTCTGTGGAAATCCCAAAATTGTGTTACCACTTTTCCCGAGTCTTTCTCATAACATCCTGTGCCAATCCAAGCTCATTTGCTTCAATTGGAGACAGAATAGGAGGATTTTGTGCCAATGTCATCAAAGATTTATGTTTTCTCTCCAAATAAGAAGGTTTCAGAGGGGCAGAGAAAGGGTTGCTGCAACTAAAACACTTGGTGGAGGGTAAATAAAGACCATCCCAATGGCTAACAATCCTGCATGTGTTAATGGAGATCCAACAGAATTTTACACAACTGTTCTTATATGCCTTTTAATTGATTTTGTCAATATTTTGAATTCAGTAAGTTAAAAAAAAAAAGGAAAAGAGGGGGAAAAGGTGTATTTAATAGGTAGAAAACATAGCTTGCAATTTTTGGTGAGTCAAGTAACAAAATTGTTTGTTTGTGTGTTTATGAGCAAAGTAACCTGTCGTAAAATGTATAATTACAATCATTTTCCTTTGGTGATGAATCTGATGGAAAGACACGTTTTGGCCAACAGCTCAGGTTTGTTACAGATCTGCAGAGTAAAACATTTGATATTGGAGTTAACACGGTTGATCATCCTTGATATTTCATTTCATGTTATTAGCGTCGGACTGGACACCTACGCACAACAGATTAATGTAGCAGTCTAAATTAAATCTATCGATTAGCCATATGATCGAATCCACCACCAAACCATCCTACAGTTTCACACATGAATGTCACATATAGTACACGTTAGTGCAGCACTTCATAAATTTACTTCATACTTCATTGCACATAGGTGTATGTTTTAAAAAGCAATACATGTAAATGTGCATTTTCAGATTTGTTCATTGTTCATTTTTGTAGGATGTGCATGTGATTTTTTTTTTTTGTTGGTTTGTGGATTTAATTCTTAAAACACTTGCATTTTTAAGAAGATGTATTAAAATATATTTGTTGAAGACTCTTTATTGATTGTGGATTTGGTGGTTTACAGATCATTTGCAGCAGCAGGACAGTGAATCCACGATTGCTTCAACATAAACAACAGTGTGCGTTCTGGCAACAAAATATCATGTAACAAATCCAGTAAAACAGTCTGGTTTTAATGACTAAAATCTGTCTTTTTGTGTGATTTCTTGATTTTATTTATTTTTATTTTACAGAACAGGAAAAATAATTACTTGAATGCTGACACAGTGTATACTTTCCAAACGATTGTTTTAAAAGTTTCATTTGACCCTTAAGGAAATGTACTAGAAAAGTTTCACTCTGCACTCAAGTGCACACATATCCAGAAGTGAAACCTTCACATAAAATTCAATATTGTTTGAATACTGATGGATTTTCTTTAACAGTGTCTTGAGAAACCATGAGCCCACGATCAATAATTAATGCACATTTATGCGATTTAGTCCAGTTATTCTCCTCAATCTCTGCTAACCTTTTAATATTTCACTGCGGGTGGCTGAGGCCAATCTACTTCCCCGCTTTTTATTTTTAGCTTCGATCCCAAATATTGCCCTATTTTGGATTTTCAGACTGTTTCTGATGAGGACAGGAAGAGACAGAGCGAACTGACACTTCACTGGAGACCACAGAGCTGCTTAAATATTAAATGGATGGACAGTGGTGACACAGAAAACGCAATCTTCTTTTCCTACGGGCTTTATATCCAAATCCCAGTGGCAATTGTCTGGTCAACAAAACAGTCAAGGGATTTAGAGTCGGAAAGCCCCTCTGGAAATTTTAGTCTGAGTGCAACTGGAGTATTCCTGTGTATTATTTGTTGTTAATTTCTTTGTGAAAATAAAATTCTAAATAGCTGAAACTCTAATACCCATACAAGCACCTTTGATGTTATCACTAACTGGAAAGTAGCTATCTTTAAGTGAAGTCTATAATAATAATGTTTTCATTACTATTATAGGTTTGATTGTACATAGGCTTTATTAGGATAATGCAATCAGTGTCTGTCTCTCTGTGTTAGCCCTGTGATAGACTGGTTGACCAGTCCAAGCTGTACCCCATGTGTCAGTAATGGCTTACTTGGAAAAATAGAATGAACGACAGTAACTGCAATGCATTTCAGCATCTAAAGTGAACCCAAAATTTAAGGAAGGTGTATTTGTTGTTGACTTCAAAAGAAAACGGAAGCCAACTGAAACAGCAGCTTGGGAAGCGTTCGTGCAGGATGTCCACAATTTTCTGGGCAATCACAGAGGATTATGCTGAGCTTGTAGATAATGTGCTGAAAGCGTATCAGTTAATGGGCACCAGAATGTCACTGAAGATGCACTTTTTACATTCTCACCTCGACTTTTATCCCCATTGAACCTGATCGATGTTAGCGACCAGCATGAGGAAAGATTTCATCAAGATATAATAGTGATGGAAAAGAGATATCAGGGAAAATGTAATCCGAGCATGATGGCTGACTACTCTTTGCTCTTGCAAAGAGAGACGGATGTGCAGCATGAACGCAAAAGCAAGGGCCTCAAACATTTTTAGAGCATGCTTGTTTTATTTTGAGCTAAATTGACAGCAATATGCTGTGGTATGTTTTCAGAATAACAAACATATAACAAACATATTGGTAGGAAATAGTTCCAGACATTGTGTTGGTATATTTACACTGATGTTCAAACATATCAAATCGTCAGTGACATGCATCTCAGAAACCTTAACAAGTAGCTCAAATTAGATTTCGTATCAGAAATCAGTGCAACAACTTAGAGCTAAAGAGCTACTCTGATGTTCCCAGTAGCAAACAAAACCTCTTTTGTTTTGTAGACCAGAATTATTTTAAGTTTCTTACAGTGCCCATTTCCATTAGGCCTTATTGCAGTGATGCCTAGCTTCTCTTTTTGTGGTGCACCTGCAAGTACTGAAGAGAACAGTGTACCCTGTCGCCCACATTAGTAGGGTCCAATGTGGTTCAGAGCCATTTTTATTTTTATGCACTGCCTCTGTTCATCGACATAAATCTGAAAATACATATCACATCATGAAAATAGCCGCTGTTGCCATGTCTTACATCCCTGACGGTGGTCTAAAACTGTCATCACAAAAGACCTAACTAGTTTGCTTTAACTTGTTCTTACAAGTGGCCAAATATGGAGAACAATGAGGACCTAATTCTGTACTGACTGATTATGTTTTATTTCACCATTTTATGAACAGAAACATGTGTTTTTTCCTCGTTCACAAAAGTGGCAGAACAGTGATGTACCAGGAAGCAAAAGAAATGGATAATGAGAATTTCACAGAATTTTAACGTGTGTAAAACGGGGGG
>NW_024582546.1:351380-354954 GCF_018398535.1 Haplochromis burtoni
GGGGGGAGATGCGCCAGTTCAAAGTGTGTCATTTACAAAAACTGAAATCAAACTGAATAGCTGTATTTTCTCATTTTAGCCATTTATACACCACTAACTGTGGACATGCACATTAAAGGTTCCTGCCAGGTCTTGAACTAATAGATGTTAAGCATATTAAACCTGACAGAGTATTGAAAACAATTCCATTTTATTTATTTATTTTTAAAACATGCACAATTATCATGAAAATTCAGTGCTGACCTTTATAACACCAGTATTCAGGGTTCTATGTAACCTCACCAGATATAGCAGAACATAATGTAATGGTGCCAAATGCAGTCTTATTTCAGTGTACTCTTAAAATTGTATATATTATGTCACACTTCCTCAAAATGCCCTGTTTAAAAATTAGCAATAATGAAAAAACACTTTTTTCTCTCTCTTGTTATCTCTGTGGCACTTCGTTACTCAGTACTGGTTGCCAACATTTACAACATATAGTTTAATTTTATTTGTAAGGTTCCTAAAATTTGGTGAGAGATTTTTCACTAAAGTGTACTTCATATCTGGGCCACTGCAGACACCGACACTCGCTCCTAACAGTCATCTGCACCATCAATTAGGCAATTATGCATGTACACTGAGGTCAGGCAAGCTTCTAAGGATGCTCTGTGGTGTCCTTGGAGATTATGTGCAAGTTTCTATGACAGGGCAAGCAGACAATTAAATTACAAATTATGTTTCTTTTACTGATGGGACCCTCGGGGCACCCTGGGTGGTTTGCTGTTAGTAATCTTTGCGTAGCCATTACAGCCATTTGGACAGTTTGTCGATCAATTACAACAAAGGGGGTCAACAGCATTAAAACACTGCTACATTATCAGTGTTCAGCGGGAGTAGCACATGTACAACAAAATCCTGTGATTGATCATATGCGAGAAAGAAGAGGCGCTTGTTTCCCACACTGTGAGAGCCCGCCGGTGTAGCACGCCCCCCATTCACTCTCTCTGGCGCTCTGTCGTCCGCCGGGTTGAGCGACTGAAGCTGCCTGGGAGAGAAACAGCGAGGAGGGGAGAGGAAACGGAGCGATATGGCGAGCATCAACATGGGGCCGAGACCGCTGCTGCTGCTGGAGCTGGCGTGGGCTCTCCTGGCCCTCCAAGCGGTTTACGTCCGATGTCTTAACGGCGATGAGGACCAGAGCCAGGACACCGAGTGCAAGATGAAGAGCGTCACCGTGTCGGCGCTGCCGTTTTTAAGAGAAAACGACCTGAGCATCATGCACAGTCCCTCGGCCTCTGAGCCCAAGCTTCTGTTCTCTGTTAGAAACGATTTTCCCGGGGACGTGGTGGTGGTGGACGACCTGGAAAACACAGAGCTCCCCTTTTTCGTCTTAGGTGAGTTTTTCTTTTTCCAACACGCTGCTGTGTGGTGTCATTAGCCGCCAATTAAGCGGATAAAACCCCGCTCGCTCTTTATTACTACACAGCAGCTGTTTATTAGCTAGCGCCTGGCTACATACCATGGCTCCACTGGTTTGGGAAAATGTTATAGGCAGCATAGCAGCCCAAATATGTAGCTAATACGATTAGATCCGTTTTACGGGTCATAATTAGTCCGCCAGTGGTTGATAATTAGTCTGTTATTGATAGCGTAGTGAATCAACACTTAGCACTTGTTTTTGTATTATATTAGGCCGCACAGCACATGCGCATAAAAATAGAGTTTTGGGGGGTTGTTTTTTTTTTGTAATAAATAAAAACCATCATTAGAGTTGTTTAGGGAGCATCATTTTAATTTTCTGTATTATTGCTTGTGGGTATTTTACCCAGAGTGTGCACACGTGGTTCGGTTAGCTACATGTGTAGGAAACTGCTTGCTAGTTAAAACACTAGCAACAGCGCAGCCAAACTCCTCTTACACCACACTGTGCTGTACCTTTTAATTTGGTGTCTTTTTTGTAGTTACTTTTTGTTGCCCATTTCTTATGTTGTGTTACAGACAGTAGAATTTACGCCCGTCTTGTGAGTTTTCAAACTTTATTAAATAAGCTTCATCGAGATTTAGGCCAACCCAAGTTCATGTTAACTGGACATTATGCTTTGTTTCAGTAACACTGGGTTAGGCAGAGAGCGGCAAAGTTTGCAGTGAAGTTTGCTGGCCGCTGTCCATGGTGCTGAATCTCAGCGCTTCTTTACAGCGTCTGTTGCTGCGGCTGCCGGGGGCCAGCATATCCCCCCGCTGCATATTCAGGGGCTCCGTGTGAGCTGCAGCGTCACATTTGCACAGCGTTTTAGGTCCGCTCTGTTTCTGTTTGGTGAGGGTTTAAGTGTTGTTACTGGAGTCTCAACTGGTTTTGATGTGTCCCAAGTCAGAAAGCAACGGGAAACAGTGAGACAACATGTCAGATACGCCTTAGTGTTGTGACTGTTGGATCAGTGGAGCTTTTTCTTGCCTGTGACACACTGATATGAGGTGTGAGCTTAAAATCGCAGTCTCACTCTATTTTATCTACGAAAAAATTGCAACAAAACGTATATAGGACAACAGGTATTTAAATAGTTCTTGAGATACTAGTAGTAATAGCGCAGTAATGCTTCAAGAACCAACGCATAAACTTAGAAAACCATAAAGGGTAAAGGAATGAATATTAATTATAACTTGATTTAACCACATTTAAGCTTGAAATGGATTGGTGGGGAAAAACAAGAAATGGTTTAAAACAAATAAATTACATTTGATCAAAAATATAAAGGTAAAGTAAGTATTTTTTAGATAATGTAATAGAATAGTTATTGTCATAACCATCTTTTTAATGAATCCACTAAAATACATAGGAGCGATTGCTCTTTTGTGGAAGCTGACATGTTGTCTTGCCATCTTTACACAGTGGTCGACTGTTTTTTCTAATCACATTTGGCTATCGATCAGCCACATACTGTACGTAGTACGTGCTATAAGTTACTTTTAGATTAAAGATCACAAGTCGCTCTTTTAAAGTATATGTGACCATTTAACATTTGTACTTGTATATTTTCAATATCTCTGATTCACTATGTCTCCAGATAGCTGACAATGGGCCAGCTAATGTTAGACTCAAGAATCACACTTCCCCTCTGATAAAAAGTTTTATTACATTCAGAGTTTCTAGAGTTTCAGAAGTCAGAGCCACTTGAAAAAAAAGTTTAGCTAACACCTGCTAACAGCAGCACTTACCAGGAGAAAAGTTCAGGATCTCCTCAAAAACTTACCTCGGTATCGCTGTCATCAGACAGAAGTGAGCCTCACTGACTCATCGACTCATATCAGATTCCTTTCACAAAGTTTTACAGCCTCTTCCAGAGTAAATAGATGACGACTCATACTGACAACTGAGGTAAACAATGGACTGACAACCTATACTCACTACAGATGAACAACAACCAGAGTTTTTTGTCCTATATTGGCCACCATAGCTGGGATTATACATTTAATTTGGGAGGGGTAAGAAAACAGAATTCAGCCGAATGAAAAATGCTATCTGCTGAAATCTATTGGTGAGAGTTTACACACTGTACCTTAAAGTTTCTTAATTAAATCCTTCATGTATATA
>NW_024582546.1:361257-418331 GCF_018398535.1 Haplochromis burtoni
TATATAAACTGTTTCCCACAACCCGTTCTCACTCCCAAAGCGTAACATTTTACGCTAGGTGACAAATCGTCAACATATTACGTTTTCGGCTACCCACCACGTTCCTAAATGACGACCTCGGAAAAAGAGGAAATATGAGAACCGTCTGGACTCCATCTACACATGTTCGCTCTTTTTCTTCAAATCGCTTAGAAACACGCTATTTAACATCATTAAAGTCCTGGTTAAGGTCAGGAATAAGGTTATGGTCAGGGCTAGGGATAAGGTTAGGTTTGGGCTGAATAGGGCTGGAACGTCTATTACCGCGGGAGCGTCATTGCACTGGATTCCAGCCATAACCCGCCGCGTACCATAAGAACGCCGAAGGTCTCCTTTCGCGTTCCTCAGGAACGCCGCGGGACGTGACAAAACGTCGACATGTTACGCCTCGGGAGTGAGAACGCTCTGATATATATATATACATACATATATATATATATGTATGTATATATATATTAGGGGTGCAACGATATTTGTATCGATATTGAACCGTTCGATACAGTGCTTTCGGTTCGGTACGCATATGTATCGAACAATACAACATTTGTAATTTATTTTATCAACTTTCCTTCTGACGATGCTGTCTGTGTTGAGCGCTCAGTGGATCTGCGCTCGACAGTGCAGCCTAGGCGGAGTAGTCGAACGCAGATTCACTGAGCGCAGGGCAAGCTAGCGAGACAGAAGTTAAGCTCTCCTTGCAACATGGCAAATTGAACCTCCCCCACCCTCATTCAGATCTGGCGTTTGGAACTATTTTGGTTTTCATGTGACGTATGACCCTGAAGGTAAGCGCGTCATGGACTAAAGTAAAACAGTATGTTGGATGTGCCACGCAATGCTCAATTACATGGGTGGGAGCTAGTGTGTTAGCGCAGTTAGCTCGTTAACGTGTTGGCCGTCTAGCCCCATGCACGGGCGATCCGCGGTAGCTCGTTAACGGAGATTTGCCGTGTTGTGGCGTTAACGTCATTTCAACGAGATTTACGCTGACAGCACTAGTGGGAACACAACAAATACATGATTCTCCTGATATGTTTAATATGCTGCTGAGAATATAGCCCAGAAGAAGCGGATAGTATAGCTTTTATTTTGGAAAGAGCCATTTCTCTGTAATAAACTCTCTTTTCCAAAGATGAGTGATTCCTCAATCAGATACAGGGCTCGCAAAATCGCTAGCCCGACGTCCCGGGGCTAGCGATTTTTCCAGTCGGGCTACCAAAATCTATCTCTGCCCTGCCCGTCGGCCTATCGTAGGAAGGAAAAATATATGTCAATGCTTTTGCATTCTTTCGGAAATGTAGCTGGGTAATTATGTCATTGGCATCGGTGAGCCACTGTCAATATGTGACATATTGAAATCGCGTTTGAATTTGCGCTTGTTTTTTGCTTTCACTGTGTATAGAGAGCGACAGCACTGATCTGTGAGTGATGATAATTTGCGCACCAATTCCTCTGACATCGTCTTATTAATCGTTAGCTTACTATGCAAACATGACAAGTGAAATCTCCCGCAGCAAGCTTAAACATGTGAGAGGTTGATCGCGCAGAGAATCGCTGAGCGTTATGTGAGTAAAAGCAGCAGGATATATATTGTAGCGGGTCAGGGCTGTTCGGGGTTCTGTTTGTACAGTTATGTTTTGTTTATGTTGCCATAGTGACGGGTGACGCCCTCTCGCTGCGACGGTGTGTCCTTCCGGGGTCAGAGGGCGCCCTGTGTGTTGTTGTTGTTGTTGCTGTGCGGTTGCCGCGCTGAGCAGTTAGCTAGCGGCAGTGTTCTTCTGCAGATGTCAATAAACGGCTGTGCTCCCTGGCTAGCTCACGGGAAGCAAGACCAAACGACACCTCCGTCTCCTCGTTGTCTGAGCTCGCCACATTGGTGTCAGAAGTGGGATGATGGTGGCACCCCATGTTCTGACCCGAGTGACTTTTCCCCCGCCGGTCGTGACCGGCCGGTGCGCCAAAAGAAGGCACCTGGACATTTGCAGGACTTTGTGTGGGGTAATGGGGTCGTCGGGGACGACTGACCCCTTAGGTGGGGGCTATGTAGCGGGTCAGGGCTGTTCGGGGTTCTGTTTGTACAGTTATGTTTTGTTTATGTTGCCATAGTGACGGGTGACGCCCTCTCGCTGCGACGGTGTGTCCTTCCGGGGTCAGAGGGCGCCCTGTGTGTTGTTGTTGTTGTTGCTGTGCTGTTGCCACGCTGAGCAGTTAGCTAGCGGCAGTGTTCTTCTGCAGATGTCAATAAACGGCTGTGCTCCCTGGCTAGCTCACGGGAAGCAAGACCAAACGACACCTCCGTCTCCTCCTTGTCTGAGCTCGCCACAATATTTTAGTTCTGCTGAGCCAAATAAGACAGGTCAGGGTGAAGAAGTGACAGCCAAAGAAAAGCTTACCACAAAACGGAAAAGTTATGACAAATCAGACTATAAGGCAAAAAGAAAGTGCAGCTTTATGGTTTCATGGACAAAAGAATTTCTGTGGCTGCAATATGACAAGCGAAATAACCAGGGCTGCACATAAGTGGTCCGCAGGTGCGCATTCGCTGTCAAAATAAAAAACGCGCACAAGATAAGAAGTTGCAACGCGTGTTTGCATACATAAGATTTTCAGGAGGAGGACAGACATTTGTTTAGAACTCTTAAAGATGTCGAAGAAGCTCCTTTAAGCAATTACTGTGATGTTCCTCCACCTCCAAAGAAATGTCAGAAGGAGTCCGAACCACAAAAGAAGCGCGTATTCTCGGAAAAGTAGTTGCAGGAGGTGAGCTGGCTTCAAACAAATGATGAACGCACAGAGATGTGGTGCGGAATGTGCCGTGAAAATTTAATAAATGACAAATTAAAAAGGCATGAACATTTTTTTTGTATCGAAAAAATATCGAACCGTGACACCAAAGTATCGAACCGAACCGTGAATTTTGTGTATTGTTGCACCCCTAATATATATATATATATATATATATACATATATATATATATATATATTAGAATACGCGCTTCTTTTGTGGTTCGGACTCCTGACATTTCTTTGGAGGTGGAGGAAAACCAAAGTAATTGCTTAAAGGAGCTTCTTCGACATCTTTAAGAGTCCTAAACAAATGTCTGTCCTCCTCCAGAAAATCTTATGTACGCAAACACGCGTTGCAACTTCTTATCTTGTGCGCGTTTTTTATTTTGACAGCGAATGCGCACCTGTGCACCATGACGCGCTTACCTTCAGGGTCATACATCACATGAAAACCAAAATAGTTCCAAACGCCAGATCTGAATGAGGGTGGGGTAGGTTCAATTTGCCATGTTGCAAGGAGAGCTTAGCTTCTGTCTCACTAGCTTGCCCTGCGGTCAGTGAATCTGCGTTCGACTACTCCGCCTAGGCTGCACTGTTGAGCGCAGATCCACTGAGCGCTCAACACAGACAGCATCGTCAGAAGGAAAGTTGATAAAATAAATTAAACATTTAGTATTGTTCGATACATATGCGTACCGAACCGAAAGCACTGTATCGAACGGTTCAAGATCAATACGAGTATCGTTGCACCCCTAATATATATATATATATATATGTATATATATATATACATATATATATATATATAATCCTTCATATATACATCAACTTGTCAGTATCTTAAACCCTTAGATTACTAGATATATGACACTATTTATAAGATTTATAACATGCAGTCTACTAATTATTATAAAGCAGCACTTGTTAAGCCCTAGCACTAGCTGTTACGCTGTAAAAGCATTTCTTACCCGTGTGAGAGGTTATGAAATTGTCTTTTGAAAGTTTTACTTTTCTCAAATATGATGCTTCTCTACAGTGACTTGTTTTGATATCTTAATTTTGGTAAAACAGAAACATGTTTCTGACCATTTTTTAAAAAACTGACCAAAAAATCAGAAAGCTCCTTTGATTTAGCTTAAAAGTGGAACAAATAAACAGCCCTAAGAATGTGACAGTTGCTAATTAGTGACTATTTTCACTGTGTACTTTTTTCATAAATCCACTGATCTTTTAGTCTGTCACAAAATTGTGGAAAATGGCCAAGAGGTCCAAGGATGAGGTCTACCAATTGTTTAAAACTTTGGAGATTTTTATAATGACATAAACAGAGTAAAAAGAACACAATGACACATGTGAGATTCTATGAAAGCAAACTTTTGGGCAGTAGTTTTTTCTTTTTTCTCAAAAGTTAATGTGCCTATTTACTGTAGTACTACAGAGTTTGGAGAGTAGAGTATTTAAATGAGTTATACAGTGTGATTTAAGTTTACTGCGAAATGCGCTATAAAGTTGTGGAGTTGTAAAGTATTTTGTCTAGTATCAGTTATATCGTCAGTTATATCGTTATCGCAAATTTTCAAATGTATATCGTGATAAATATTTTTGGTCGTATCGCTCTGCTCTAATGGGTGGATGGCTCGTTGCCAAAGCTTTGGCTGTGTCCTGTCGCTCCTCACTGAGTTCCCAGTTATTGAGAGCCAAGCCCTGCAGATTTCTGTTCATAGTGATAGTTTGATCTAACAGACCAGCACTTAACTTAAATGCACTGAAATTAACTTAATTAAGGGGAGAGAGGGGAAGAATCCCAATGCAGGACGCAAGAGGACACATCTTATATTTGGCATAACGTGCAGCCAAATTACTTTTCAGTGAGTGATGGGTTTGCAGTGTATCAGGTTTTTATACACATTTCTACACAGAGATCAGTCCATTAAACAAAACTGCAAAGACTACAATAGCCTCTGCATGTCTTTGCTGAGTAGTAGACACACTCCTTTGGAGCATCACAAATTGAGTTTTATGGGTTTTTTCTTTTGTTTGTATTTTTTTCTCTTCTCTCAGAGCTATTAAATACCATATTGAAGACAGCAGTCGTTACTGCTACGTGCTCCAGTCTTAATTTTGTAAGATTATTGGCTCTGTCTAACAATAGGTGATACATGTCTGTATGTGGTAAAATAATAATAACAACTTCATTAACACGTGGAAGGATCAGAATCTGACGGTACATACTGTTTTGTGTTTATTAGACACAGATATTAGATTTACCTAATATAATCATTTGCAATAAGGCAAGCTGTGCTTCTCCTGAGGTGACTGATTTAGCAAAAGAAAAACTGCCCAAACTTTTCAAGACACCCAAGTTCTCCTTCAGTAAGGACTCAGTAGTCCGATACTTGAATTGGCTATTGGTCTGATACTGACCCCAAAAAAGCTGGATTGGGTATTGATGTTTATTATGTCACATGAAAGCAGCAGCTACTGGCAGAACGAATGTAGCATGAAGGAAGCTAATATAAGATAAGCTAGAAGGGCATTCAATTAGTTTACCACTTGTTTGGAAGCTTTTACTGTATGGCATGGTGTTGTCCTCAACTGGATTAATCTTTTTTTTTTACTCCAACTCTTTGGCAGCTCCATAAACAAGGTATGCGTGAGGAAGGGAAAGAAGAAAGAAAAACCACTATGTAGCATCTATGGCTCTCACAAAAACTAGACTAGTGCCTCTAGGTTAGATAACAACACCAATGTAGCTTTTATTTTTTAATCGTATGTAACCTCACCCATCTACAAATTTGTAGATATATTTATTTAAAAACATTTTTTACAAAGTTGTCTATATTTACCCTGACGTCGTCATACACATAACAAAACGAGTACTAAGAACCTCACAGTGTGGATTACATCTTTTAAATTTAAAACTGGTAATGCGGCTCTTTAACTGGTATCTGGCATCTTTAGCAAATCAGAACTGCATAATGCAACTAGAATTACCACTGTGGGCTGACTCAGTTGTATTTATCAGTGCCTCAGAAAGCACTACTAAAAATTCCATGGGTGTTTTAATTACTGCGCACATATGAACGTAGGGAATAGCTCTTGAAGCTCCCTAATGGTAGTATTATTGATATTTACACCACGAGGCTGCCGTGGCTCTTTAAATGAACTATTTAGACTATTGAAAGGAATAATTAATAAGGTTAAGACAAATGCACAGCACAACAGATCTCTGACATTTCCTCACATAGTTTTCTGCTGTGGGACAGAAAACTTTTAATGAAAATTCACACTGGGGAAACCCACACAAATCCAGATTTGTTATGCAAGTAGGGGCACTGCTACTCAAACAGACTGGAGCAGCTGGAGCTGCTGGTTCTATTATATATTTTGGTTTAATGTTTCTTTTGTTTGTTGCTTTTTTTCTTTGCTGTTTGACAACCTCCCCATCCCTTTGTAGAAAAAGATGGGTGTCCACTTTAAACTACAAACCACAATTCTCACTCACTCGCTCATTGTATCCATGTCTTCTCAGGAAACAAAAGCAAGCTGAGCCAACATTGTGTGGCTGTGCTGATAAAAAATAACAGTGACTGGACAACATGTGTGGCTGAATGCTGTTTCAGTGGAACCTCTAAATTTTTGACTAGCTGCTGTCTGGTTTCCATTTGTCATGTCACTCCAGCCTTCATTATGCTGTTGAGTCTTCCATTTGAAGGTGGTGCACAGCTTATCTCAGCAAATTTTTACAGAATGCGTGCGAGCCATTGTGCAGGATGTTGGCATGTGCAAGGCTGGCTGCGGGCAAGCATACAACGTGGGAAACTTGGATAACATTAATAACCCAGGCTGAGCTACAGCCACCCAGGCTGTAGCTCAGGTGGTAGAGCAGGTCATCTACTGATCGGAAGGTTGGTGGTTTGATTCCCGGTTTGATTCCCGGCTTCCCCCTAGTCTGCATGCCAAATATCCTTGGGCAAGATACTAACCCGAAATTGCTCTCCGATGCATTCATCGGAGTATGAATGTGTGTGAATGTCAGTTGTGCTTGTGCAAATGGGTGTGAATGGGTGAATGCACAAGTTGTGTAAAGCTCAGAAGAGTGGAAAAGCGCTATATAAGAGCTAGTCCATTTACCATTTAACAAGATTAAAACTAGGGCTGGGCGATGTGGCCTAAAATCCATATCACAGTATAATTTGAAACATGTGCGGTAACGATATATATCGCGATATATTCTTTTCTTCTGTATAACGTATTTTACACACTATAAAGTACACTTAAAATCCTTTAATTTTCCCAAAAATCGACAGTGCCCCTTATGTATGAATTCTGGTTGTGCTTAGAGCAGGGCGATATGACCAAAAATATTTATCACGATATACATTTGAAAATTTGCGATAACGATATAACTGACGATATAATTGACACTAGACAAAATACTTTACAACTCCACAACTTTATTAGTGCAAAAAACGTTCATCCTTTTTTGCACTAATCCAAAAAGCTGTTTTTTATGTGCATTAAAGTTCTATAAAAATGTAACAGTGCAAATGCAAATTTCTCGCTGACAGTTCAACCAAAAGGCATTTCCAGTGGAAACTGGCCGACATGTCCTCAGCATAACAATGTAGAATATCCACAAAACTTAAAAAGAGCTTATACACACACAGTACGGTAATATTATGTTGAAGCACAGTACGTATCACTCCGCGAGGCGCCTGCCTACGATAGCCATAATGCTCCGACAATCCATCAAGCGGTGCGGCTTCGTAGCTTAGCAAAGTCATACTGAAACATTTGACAGATGTTTGAGCGCCACATAAAATCGTTTCAAGGTCAGTAAACACAACCAGAATTCATACGTAAGGCACACGGGATTATAAGGGGCGCTGTTGATTTTCAGAAAAATCAAAGGATTGATTTTAAGTACGTGGTATTTTCCAAACAACACGGTAATAACGACGGCCCGCTAGCATGCTCTACCAAAAATAGTGCTTTGGTGTGTAGCGAAAGCTAAACCAGTTCCACACCACTGAAGTTGCAGCATTTTTACAAACCAATTCTGGTTCATCTGTTTCATCCAACGATCCGCTTTCGCTCTTCTCATTCTGCGTCACCGCCATGTGCGTATGTAAACATAGGCACTGCGCGTTTTACCCACATTCTATCGTGATATTTCATTTTCCTATCATTGCCCAAAATGACACCGGTATTACCGTGAACGGTATGATATAGCCCAGCCCTAGTTGTGCTTACTGACCTCGAACCATTTTATGTAGTACACGGCCCGCAGAAATTTGTCAAAAATGTTTTAGTACGACTTTGGTAAGCTACGAAGCCGCACCGCTTGATGGATTGTTGGAGCTACCGTACGGCTACCGTAGTCAGGAGCCTCGCAGAGTAATCTGGGGCCTAAACTCCGCCTCTTCAGGTCCCAAACACAAACGAACACTGTGGCATCACTGAGAGTTAAAAACTGTCTAAATTCTTTCATCTTTAATAAAATGATCAGCATTGCTGCTTTACCAGGTGTAACAATTATGTTTAACATCCAGGCATCCATGAAAACAGGAGTGATCAAATTCAACGGAGTTAGAAGTTAGCAGGAAGTTAGCTCACTAGCTTCCACCTAAACATGTTAAAGCATGTTCTGACTGAGAGATTTCTGAAAAATTCAAACGTACAGCTCTGCTACCACTTCCAACATAAATAGAGACAGGAAACTAAACAGCAGTGACTTTTGTAGGGTTTTTTTTTCCTTTCTCTCACCCTCTCTCTCGCACTTTTTTTCCGCTTCACTCCGCACGCGAGCCTTGTGGGGAGGGGCGGTAGTTACGCTCGCAGTAGCACAGGAACAGAGCGGGAGGGAGAGAGAGAGAAAGAGAGCCAGGGACAACAACGTCACATTAGAAAGGTATAGTAAACATCCACAACTATTTTCAGTTGCAGATGATAAAGGATTCAGAAAGTTTATTCATGCAGGCCCATATGACAGAGAATGTGCATCTTCTTTTTGTTTTCATATTTTAATTTATATTTAATTGTGTTGTGGTTTGCAGTGTTTTGTGTTGTTTCACTTTAAATTTGTTTAAAAGGAAAAAGCTGAAAATTTAAATAGTTAAAAGTTGAAATGTGAATAGTTGGTTTTTGTATTATATGATTTATTTATTACATTTTATGTGGAGTGAATAAATAAAAGATATATTTACGTGGCCCCTACGAGACAAAGCACAGTACAAACTCCCCGGTATGCCCGATGGTGATTCTTCGTTTTTATGGGCCGATGATTTTTTTTTTTTGTAAGGCATGAACAATGAGAGGTGGTGGATTGGCCAGATGCTGGCCGATGTGTAAAAATAACTCAGTTGTTTGGTGGTGGCTATGGCGGAGCTTCCACAGAGGCAGCAGGTGGATGAGGGAAAGGGGAGGCAGGAGGAGCAGAGACCCGAGGCGGCCGCCGGTCCGAGTGTCAGGTGAACTGAACTTCAGGTAAGAAGTTATGACCTGCAGTCTATCTGGGTCAGATATAAACCAAGTTTAGGTGGAGTTTATTTTCGTTGTGCTGACTTTTTACAGTCAGTTACAATAACTCGTACTGCGTACTAGCTAGCATGACGGAGTTTCTATACAGCTGGGTGGGTGCTATGATGTTACTGATAGTGAACTTTATTTTATTCATAAGGTTAGTTAGTAGAGTTGCCAACCGCTCCTTAAAAATGGAATCGGTCCCTCATTCAGAGAAAATATTACCGTTTGTGTTGAGCTGAGAAGGATGCAGTTTGTCCCGTACTTCAGCTACAATGGAAAAAGACACAAAGCTGGAGTTATTCTGTGTTTTACGCTGCACAGCTGCCTCTTCTTCTCTCATTCTCTCCCCTCCCTCTCCTGTTGCTACTTCAATCATGAAACTGATCAATGATCAGCTGATCGGCTTTTCTCTCTTGTTTGTTTATCGCCCACTTTGCGCCAGAAAGAGGAAACCAGCAGATGTCGCGCTAAACAACAGCAGCACGTTTAAGCTTGATCAGCTGTTGTTAGAATTTATTTAATATTAATTTCTAGTATCAGCTGATGTTTGCTGGAGCCACAGCTGTAAAGCTGCTGGTCATGATGTCGGTTTGTATATCTGGTGAGAGGGAAACATGAAGATGAAACCAGGAGAATCATCACAGCTAAACAGGTGATGGAGAAACTGGTTTACCTTTTAGGTGAAGGGAAGTTATAACTTGTTTCTGAGAGACAATAACACCAGGATCCTTTTCGTAAGTAGCTGACAGCTGGTAACTGTGCAGGGGCGGGTCTAGCAAAGTTTTGCCAGGGGGGCAGGTAGGGCATTAACAGGGAGAGGGGCACAAAGAAATACTTTTCTTTCTTATTCTCATTTAAAATGTCTCGCTTTTATTAAATAATTATCTGAATCTTACAACCAAAGTTTTTATCTGATGTAAAATGTATAGAAATCATACATATACCAACAAGACTGTACATCACTGTCACAACAGCGTCTGTTTTCATTCAAAGGCTTTATGGCTTTTCCTAGAATACCTGGTGGGCCGGTCTCTAAATGGCCGGGCCAATTGTTTGTCCCAGTCCAGCCCTGAAAACACTCACAAACTCCAAAACACGTAAAAACTCCATAGCACGCACAAACTCCGAAGCACGCACAAAACACAACAGAAGTGTTCCAGGATGCTAGGGGCAGTGTTGAGCTTTTGTTACCTAGGGGCTACACAAGCCAGGAAGTACCAACGACTGGATTTGGTGTGTGGTAGTAACAGGTAAATGAACTTCAATTGTGTAATTTAAGTGACCTAGGTAGCTCTGTTTTGGAAGTTCAGTTAATGCTAGAAATGTGTTTTGGGGTTTGTACGTGCTTTGTCTCTGGGGGCCACCACATATATTTATATATAAACATAAATAAATAAAACCACGTTTTTTTTTACATTAGTAATTCCTTTTGTGCATAATTTTATATTGTTGTTAATAATAAATTAATTAAAGCAACAAAACAACCTGAAGAGCTGGTTGGGAGCCGAAAGAGCCGGTTCTCTAAAAAGAGCCAGAAATCCCATCACTAGTTTGCAGCCGCTGCAATGCTTTAGACCAAAACAGGCACAGCTTGATGACACCATCAACATGCACTATCGTGGTAGAGCGGTATAGTCAAAATCTCTACCGTTGGCCAAATTTATATCGTTTCTACCGTATACCCTTTAGACCGCTCACCCCTAATTAAAACCAACAATATCTCTTTTGAGTAAAACAGTTAAACTAACTTTGAAAAACCCTTACTGGGAAGAGATTTTGGGGCTAATGAGTTTTTGCAGTAAACACTTCTACTTGAGGAAAACTGACGTATGTCAACATTGCTGGATCTGTTTGCAACATGTAACCTGCTGGATGGTTTTCCTTTGTGAAAGGCCTCATAGACTACCAAGCTACTGGTCGATGGTACATATACTCTACCAGCAATACCTGCATTTACCATCCATCCATCTGTCCATCCATGTGGGGGGGCTGGAGCCTATCCCAGCTGTCAAAGGTTGACGTGAGGGGCAGGGTTTGCCTGGGCAGGCTGCCATTCTGCCACAGGATGTCAAAATGCTAATTCTTTAAAAAAATAAAGATTATTTTTAATTTACATTTACATTTTTTCCCTTAATATCACTAAACTCATGTAATGCTTTTGTTGCTACTCTAAAACGATATATACCTATATTATTATTTCTTGTTGTAGATGACATCTTAGAAAATGGGAATAAATGAGACCTAAAGCAGGGTAGTCAGCCATGACGTGATCATATAGCACTGAAACATGCAGTGTACACCTTAAGGTGCTGGGAGAAATTTTACATGGAGCTGACATAAATTTCTCCTTCTTTTAAAGCTTACTGGTAGTTAAAAACACACTGTCACTTTAAATGCAAGACAGCTGGGGGCTTTGACTTAAGACCGTGAACACTTGAGTCAGTTTAATATTACACAGTACCCCTCTCAGCAGCAGCAGAGAGTCCTGCTGACAACTGCAGTACCCCATCCTCTTCCATGTTTCACAGGGACACCTTATACTCAGCTAATCCACAGTAATGATCTGAGCTTTGAAGACCTTGGAGACAAGAAGATCAAAAAATTTTAAGGAATGGACTCAGTGGTCTAGTTCACAATGAATTGTATAGTAGTATGGTTCATTTTGAAGGGAACAGTGAGCTTTTATTTTGCCTTGGAGAAATTGTTGGATTTTTATTTTCATTAGCCCGTCAACCGTTTTTTTGCAGTGACAGCATTTGAAAAGTGTTTAAAGAAAGCACACACTTGTGTGTGTGTGGTGGCGAGGGCGGTACTGGGTACAGTTTTTCCTCTTCATCTTTTACAATAGCTTGCGTTTCCCATATTGCTTCTGTGTTGACCATTTAAGAAACACTTTGCAAAGGGGAGATTCTGTGACTGACAGTAAATTCTAGCTGCGGGACTGCAGCCACTTGTTAGTGTCGGAGAAGCCGGGGAAGCTATGTTATTAGAAATTTACCCTTTTGGTGTGGTGTCATAAATTGTGCCGAGGTGAGGTAATAAAGTTACCCTCTGGGAGACACTCTTGCTGTATTGGCTCTGGCAGTGATTTACACATTTGTGCTGGAAGGATCGGGGAGGGTAGTCAGCCCTTAACTGCCTCCCATTTGAATCACCTTTCTGGGATAATAAGTTAGCTAGTAAGATTCAGGTCCATGCCATAGAAAGTTTTATACTGCTGCTAGTGGACAAGACATTAAAGTCCACCAGTGCTTATACGTCTCCTTTGGGCCCTAAATGCACTGTGCCCTTATTAAAACTCTTGTTTGTATATTTATGTACATTTTCAAACCATAACAAAGCTGACAGGACGCAGAGACTGCATTTTGCTCCGTCTTACTGAGTGTGTAGAACTCAGTGCCTTTCATTGTTGTGCTGAGCAGGAATTATATGGTTAGTTAGGCTGGTGCAATACAACAAATCTAAATATAGCTGTACCCGTATTTTATAAATACATTTTCAGATTAGAGTTCAGAATGAATTCTTTTAGTTGTATGGCTCATTTTGTGTCAGGAATAAAGCAACCTTTTAATCAGAAATATATTTATTCTTATTCTTATTAACCCATCAACCTTGAACACCATACTAAGAAGACTGTAAGTAGTTTGATTTGCATTGATTTCCCAGCTCACAAAAGGTAACATTAACTACAGTTCTTCATAATCAAGTGTTTCCCACACAAGCACCAGGTGCCAGTGGTATACATTGAGTGCTGAAGTGCATGTTTCTGTTTCTTTTTTATTCTTTCATCTGAAACAACAGCATTATCCATTTCCTTATTCTGTCGATTCAGCAGTTGCTAACCTGTTAGCTCTAGTGGTTTCCTTCTAGTGCTTCCTTACAGGTGAGCTTCTGCTGTGGTGGCATTCAGCTGTTTCAAGCTCCCATTGAGAGTTGAGGTTTTGAAGGGTTGTTAGACTCTTTCATTTTAATGTCTGAGATGTTGGATTCAGAATAGTTGCTTAGTTTGTTTCAGAGTATAGGCAGCAACCCGACAGTGTTTAACCTCTCAAATTTATGAATGTATAGATAGATGAAGGTCTATTTAAAAAGGCTTTCCAGCCTTTAGCCTCATCAAGTGACTTATTCTATGCACATTGCTTTAAAGATCTGAGATCATCTGAGTAATCCAGCATCTGCTGGATCCTGTGTTTTGGTTTTTCAGAGCAACATGAGAATTGGATTAGTCAAACTCAATTCAGTCCACTGAGAAAATGAAATGGTGATTAGATGGAATATTTTGATCCTGGAGATTATCATCAGCAACTCTGATAACGGGAGAAATAATGAATAAGAGGGAAAAAACGTTTTCACCCCAGCAGAGGAAGAACGTGTTTGAGAGGGCTGTGAGAAATTTACCAAGATATTTTATATTAAAGGTAATATCACAAAAATAGAAATAACAAGAGGCGAGGTGAGGCGAAAGGTTAAAGACAAATGAAATGTGCAAGCATACTCGTACTCCTGAAATGATTTCATTCTCATGTGCTCTTCTACTGCAACATAGAAATCATATTGAAACTGGGAAAGAAGCTGGTGTGATACTACAACTGTAGGGTAGCTTATAGTCTAATACAGCACTTTAAGTCTGCCTGTAAATCTGAATCAGTGACATTAGGGATGCACAATTATCGCAAAACACAATTTTATTCAGTTTTAAAAACATTATTTGTCACATTTATTCAACAATGTTTTAGTGTTCTGTCATATAAGAAAGCAGAAAGCTTTTACATCTTCCAATTAGTAATATTTTCATTAAAACAGATTTGATAGAAATCTAGCAAAAAACAAAATACACAAGGGCACTGCTTTCCCTTTTACACTGTGCTACATTCGTGGTAACTGATTTTCAGAATTAATCTCTGCAGACAAATAATAATATAAAGTCTTTGATTCCATTCACTGTACCTGC
Organism: Haplochromis burtoni; assembly: GCF_018398535.1. Lineage (NCBI taxonomy): Eukaryota > Metazoa > Chordata > Actinopteri > Cichliformes > Cichlidae > Haplochromis > Haplochromis burtoni. The sequence goes on from NW_024582546.1 coordinate 375,563, forward strand.
ATGATGGGTGTGAATAAAACTACCAGCAAAGTACTCGACAGCTGTGAGATCACTCTCTGCTCTCCCCGCTCATGTTTTGCGTAGGTTTTGCCACTTTAGAAAAGTAATTGGGATAAGATATCTTTGAAACATTTGTCATTCACTGTGTTTACTGTGCAGTACAAATTATAACCATAAAACAAGAAAACACAAATATATTAGTAATATGTCAAAAACTTGTTTAAAGCTAACATTTATTTTGACATTTATTAAGCAAATAACAAGCTTTAATTCACATTTTGATAACCAAACATGAGGAGTCAGAATGAATAAATCATAACGTTCAACTCTCTTCAATCTATTAACAGTGCGCCTTACTATTTTTGAGTAAGTTGGTTGTACTCGTCAGGAGCCAGCACAGTATATGTAATGAAATTTATATTAAAAAAAAATCTATCTAACATGTAGGGCTGCCACAAACGATTATTTTGATAGTCGACTAGTCACCGATTATTTATGCGATTAGTCGACTAATCAGATCATCATCCACTGGATGTAAAACTACAGCTTATTGCACCAGCAGCATCTGCTCTTATGTAACTATCATTAGCTTACAGCTTTAAGCTTTTAAGGTGCTAACTAAAAATAAAGACAAGATGATAGTTTATTCAATTTTAATGAAATTTGCAGATTGTTTCGGTGAAGTTTAATAAACTCCTTGCTATCTAAAATATAACAGGACACCGGAGTATATTCTCCAGCATCTCACACTTCTGATAATCAGCTGTCTGCCAAACAACAACATTTTTAATTTATCTAAGTGACTCATATATATTTAACCTGAGTCGCGAAAGACTGCGGTGGGTTTGAAAACAATTTGCCGGGAGTCCGGTGTTCTCACGGCGCTAGTGACCTAGCCCCCGGCTAACTATCGAGCTAGTGGGTAACAAAAGTCTCCGAAAACGTCGGAGCGCTTTTGAAAATATGTGGTGTCCTGATAAACTGAGCAGATATTTGAGGTTTACACAGCTACATTCTCGCCTGAAAATATGTTAAACGTTTATTTTGTGACCCAGAAAGAATAATAAGAGTAACATTAAAACTAACTAGCTGCCGCCATTGTTCGAAACTAAGCTGGGCCGCACTATGAATTCTGGGACACAGCTGCTTCTTCTTCTTCGGGGTTTAACGGCAGCTGGCATCCTTGTACATGCAGTGCTGCCATCTTCTGTTTCAGTCCGTTATTACACTCTTAAATCCTGCTATTATTCCTGCATCTTTTGCGATCTTACAAAGCTTCAAACGACACGTCGACTATTAAATCAGTCATCGACGATTTTGATAGTCGACGTAATCGTGACTAGTCGACAAATCGTGGCAGCCCTACTAACATGTTGTAACTAGAGTTGAACTTTGTAACTAGTTGCTTAAAAGGCCCTGCTTTCCACCATTTGAATTAACATCATATATTGTCATGTCATACATCATATCTTGGCCAAACAATATGTATTAGTAATTTCCATTCACCATTTGTTCTTCCTGTCACTAGTCTAACTAGTGATTGCTCCTGTTATGCTCAGTTGAGCCATTTGTTTACTGTTTTGCTGCACATCACCAGCCACTCCTGTCTCTTCCTTGCTTGCCTCCTTAACCTGGTTGTACTCTGCAAGTGTATTTTTGCCTTAAGTGGTAAAACAAGTTTGCTTTTTCTACGTGTAACAGGAACAATTTTCTTGCATATTTGTAAAGCATTGTGATTTGTTGGAGGATGTTGATGTAGCTAAATCTTCATTTGAGGCTGACACATGGCTCTGGCTGTCAGACATGTATGGGCTTGTCTCGTTGTGCATTAGGGAATGTACATGCACGGCATTTCTATAGCAATTATATCACCATATCACACCTTTTTTGTCATGTAAAAGTGTATACGGGTAGTTAATATGACAATATGATACGGCACAGCCCTAGTTCCCAACAACAGATGACTCAGGGAACAAGGGAACAACTCAGGGACTTTTGGTGTGCTAGACATTTGAATTGTGTTGTATATCTGTCGTTTAACAAGGTTTTACTCATGCAGACTAGTTCAGGAAACTTCAAGCTGCATAGTGCAGGGAACAGCTGTGACGGGTACATCCATGCATGTGGTCAGGTCCAGATTTAGGGAGCGCTTGATTTGCTTTTGCTTTGTGTTTTAATTGGTCAGGGAGGCGTTTTAAGTATTGTGCAACAAGATTAAAATTCAGTTAATTGTGTAGCCCTATAGGATGGTGTAGAAATAGAAAAAAGGAAGAAAAAAAGATAAAATTAATGTTAAAACAGCGCCAAATAACAACAACAGTCACCTCAAGGCGCTTTATATTGTAAGGTAGACCCTGCAATAATACAATAACAGCAGAGTGCAGAAGGTGGACCTCTTCCTTGGAAGCCACACAAGCTACAGGTACAATACATGTCAGGTAACTGAAGCTCACTGGATGTTGTTGTTGTTCATATTATTGGCAGAAGCAGCGAATGCCATCACACTTGAATTGTAAAGTGGGGAAAGTAATTACATATGTGAAAATCCCCCCCGACTAAACTGGTACGTCTCTGAAATGCCAATGACAGCTGCCTCCTCCTGAGAGTACCACATACACATCTACACGGCAAGCCACATCGTTTAAGTGTGTCATATAATCTCAGTAGTGGAGTAGAAGAGCTGGTTTCACCTTATGATGACATGTCTGTGACAACCAATAAAACAACAGCTGAAGAAAGAAAAAAAAAGAAAAATCCAGGATCAAATCGTCAATATTTTATCCAGCTAAAGCGTTTATCCATGAGAGAATGCGCCTCAGAGCGATGACTGATGTCTGCTTAAAAGAAGCTCCTGTGTGGCCTCTGACTGCAGTGAATGCTAGACAAAAACTACAGTTGTTTCAAAAAAGCTGTGTTGACCTCCATCTTTCATATTGCTTTTTTAATCCTCATCCAGCGGTGTGTATCACCTTGAATAACCAGAAAGTGATTTCAAGCCTTTCTTACACAGAACACTAGCCCAGTAACTGTAATCCGAACCAGGTCTATTTGTCACAGTTGCCTTAACCTCCTAGGCCTGCTAAGCTCCAGGCCATTTTTTATACAACTGATAAAACATCCCCAATTTCAGTTGGTAACAGCTCCACAACTGTAAGGCTACAGCGAACAACCTTCAGCTCTTTAGAAAAGAGAGACCTGGCAGGGTTTTCAAATATGATAAGTGTTTTGTGTCTCTGTTAACAGAGAAAGGTTTTTTTTAAATTCCAGCAAAAATTGGCATTTTACCTATTGTCTAGTGCAGGGTTTTAATAGTTTTGCAATTTTCATTAGTTTTTATTTTTATTTATTTTTAACTTCAGATTTTCAATTTTATATCAGTTTTAATTAGTTTTTACCAATTGTTTGCTAGTTTAGTTTTAATTTTTTTGAAAATCCTTAGTTACAGTTTAGTTTTGATTAGTTTCAGTTATAGTTTTAGTTGTGTTTGCAATAATTAAGTGCAACAAAATCCCAGTTTCATCATATCAGTCATTCTCTTCTGCTCATCCTTGGGTATGTTGCTATTCCAGCTACCATACCCTGCACCCTGCACAGGTCGCCTGTCTGTCGCAGGGCTAACACGCAGAGACAGACAACTCACATTCCCACCTATGGGTTCTTTAAATAAATAAATAAAAAAATGAAGGCAGATGAACAACCAATGATACCAGGCAACTATAAAATGTATATCTTGGCCCCAATGAGACTATTAACTCTTGCAGCACCGGGTGTTCGTAATTTTGGTTCAAGTGAATTGATAAACTTTTTGAAGGCAATTGACTCACACAGTCATGTAGATGTCCCCGTCCTGTTGTCTCGGGATGCATCACGCTGCCTTGCCTGGGGTTAGCGTCTGTTTCTGGAGATGAGGGTTGAGTGTGCTCCCTTCTCAAGGTAAGCTAGGTTAGCCTTCTTGTGTGAGCTTTTCAAGTGCACTTTAAGGTTTGTGGGATTTTTTCCTTTAGAAATGTCCCTCATAATTTGTCTCTTTCCACTACAAGACACTTCATCCAAAACACAGTCATATTCAAAGTAATCCCAAATTGGACTCTGGTGCTTTCTCCCGACTTTTCCTGACATGATTCTGCGCGTGGACGGAGCAACAACACAGACGACTCGACTAACGTGCTGCCACCTGCTGGCATAATGACACAGCAAGAGAAAAATCTGGAAACTAAACTTCATCTTCACCCTTGACTATTGTAGGACACGCACACATCAATGAAAACTAAACACATTTTTGCTATAAATTCAGTTAATTTTAGTTAGTTTTGTGAACACTCATTACAGTTTTAGTTAGTTTTCCTTTTTTTGTTTTTATTTTTATTTCCGTTAACGAAAATCTTTTTTCACTTCTAGTTTTCGTTATTTCGTTAGTTTTCGTTAACGATAATAACCTTGGTCTAGTGAAGTTAGAAAGTAAACAATGAGCCTGTAAATACTGATTTTATTCAACCTGTTCTGGAAATTCTCAACTGCAACTCTGTCACAGAAATTAAAGTCAGCAAATGCGACATTCATTTTAATTATAGCCTTGTCAAGTAGCATCTTCACTGAACGTGAAGAAAACTGTGGCGGTTTGCATTTTGATAAGTTACAAAGTGTATAGGAACACTCGTGGTGGAAAGGGTAAACTCGTGTTCTCTCCCCCCTTCATCACTGATTGCACATGGCACCAGTGTGGAAGTATTTAACCCATATTTTGCTGTACTTCTTTTACAGAAAGAAAATGGTTGGGAAATCATCATAATCATCAATAATTGGTGGGAAGAGCTCCACAACTCAGCTAAATATCAGTAGCTTCTATTATTCAGGAGAAACTACAGCAGGAGACCGTGAGGTGAAACAATGGGCCAACACTGTGTCCGCCAGAGCAATTAGGCTGCCTTCATATACTCCCGTCATAATGAGCATGTTACAGAGACATCTAATTACTGTACATGTAGGGTGTCAGAGGCACTTTGATGAGCTTGGTGAGCACACAACTCATTTAATAATTGGATTTTCGTGCTGAACACAGTGCTTTTTCTGAGCATAGGTGAGTTATATAATCATGGCCGACCTATACCTGACTGTAGAAATGTAGCTGGGTGGCACCTAAAGGAAAGCTTTTGATTTGAAGCTTATTATCAGGGTTATTACTTCAAGCTTGCTTAGTTAGTTTCGTCCATCGTGTTTATTGGTAAAAGTACCATTTATTTAAAAATGTAGAAAAAAGCCCCTCCCCCAACAAAAAAGAAAAAAGTATTATAAAAGAAAAGACAGGAAGTTGTCTTCTCTCGGCAGCATGGTGGCAGGGTGGTTAGCACTGTTGACTCACAGCAAGAAGGTCCTGAGTTAAATTCCACCAACAGGCCAGGGCCTTCCTGTGTGGAGTTTGCATGTTCACCCCGTGTTTGCGTGGGTTCTCTCCAGGTACTCGGGCTTCCTCCCACAGCCCAATGACATGCAGTTAGTGGGGTTAGGTTACTTGAAAACTCTAAATTGTCCATTGGTGTGAATGTGAGTGCGAAAGGTTGTTTATGTGTTAGCCTTGCGACACCTGTCTGGGGTGTACCCTGCCTCTCGCGCTAAGACAGGTGGGATAGGCTCCAGCCCCTCTTCAACCCTGAAAAGACTAAGTGGAAGAGGATGGATGGAGGCCATTGTTTTTAATGCATTCCATCAAAATGTTGCACTAATACTTTAAACAGAATGCTTAACATCGAACTTTTAGGGCATGAAGGTCTCCTGTGAGGTGCATGTGATTGTTGTACTGATATGATGCCTGTGAAGGGTTGTATAAATATAAAAAGCAGACTGTGTTGAAACTAGAGGATCGTAAGGGATTATGTGTTTACTGGTAATATTCCTCAGCGATCACTTTAAAATGCATCCACTTGAATTATTTCAAAAACCTAATCTGATCTCGAGTATTATTATATCGACTAGAGCTTAATCTGCAGAAGGGAGATAAGAGTTGCTTTTGAAACAACCGAACAGTATGTCTGTTTCTTTTCTTTGTAGCTTTTAATGTGGCAGCAGAAGAAGAAACTTAACATGCACACCACATATGCGCTGTCATTAAGGAGTAGATACTAAGCATGTTAACAAAGCCAGAGACTTTTAGCCCCAGCTATAAAAAGTGCTAATTAGCAGTTACATGAATAAACTACTGCTCCAGGTGCTTTCAGCTTCTTATCTCACTCTTTGTGGCTAATGTAAGAGTGAGGCTATGCTTGTGTGAAGCTGATGTTTACCGCTCTTGCCAGTAGGGCTGGGCTATATCATACCGTTCACGGTAATACCGGTGTAATTTTGGGCAACGATAGGAAAATGAAATATCGCGATAGAATATGGGTAAACGCGCATGCGCAGTGCCTAGGTTTACATACGCACATGGCGGCGACGCAGAATGAGAAGAGCGAACGCGGATCGTTAAATGAAACGGATGAATTGGTTTGTAAAAAGGCTGCAACTTCAGTGGTGTGGAACTGGTTTACCTTTGGTCCGTCAGATACACAACAAAGCACTATTTTTGGTAGAGCATGCTAGCGGGCCGTCGTTATTACCGTGTTGTTTGGAAAATACGGCACACTTAAAATCAATCCATTGATTTTTTTTTTTTCTGAAAATCGACAGTGCCCCTTATAATCCCGTGTGCCTTATGTATGAATTCTGGTTGTGTTTACTGACCTCGAAACGATTTTATGTGGTACACGGCACTCGAAAATCTGCCAAATGTTTTAGTACGACTTTGCTAAGCTACGAACCGCACCGCTTGATGGATTGTTGGAGCATTACGGCTATATTAGGCAGGAGCCTCGCGGAGTGATATGAACTGTGCTTCAACATAATATTACCATATTGTGTGTGTGTGTATAACCTCTTTTTAAGTTGTGGATATTATACATGGTTATGCTGAGGATATGTCGGCCAATTTCCACTGGAAATGCCTTTTGGTTAAAATGTCAGCGAGGAATTTGCACTGTAAAATTTTTATATAACTTCAATGCACATAAAAAACAGCTGCTTGTTTAAGTGAAAATACATTGATGGGGTTTTTTGCACTAATAAAGTTGTGGAGTTGTAAAGTATTTTGTCTAGTGTCAATTATATCGTCAGTTATATCGTTATCGCAAATTTTCAAATGTATATCGTGATAAATATTTTTGGTCATATCGCCCTGCTCTACTTGCCAGTGTGAACAGGTGACGTCTTTAAGCTGTAATGGATGGCTATATGCAGCAGTTAGTGGAAAAATCGTATCACTGGCCTAGATGAACATATGTGTGGCTGAGAAAGAAATTCTTCACATCTTAAAAGTTCATGATTGTTATCACCTCTTTCAAAAGGCCATCTCTCCCTTTCTCTCACTTAACATTGTTAATGCTTATGTGGTCAGGCCAATAACGTGAGACTTTGCTGAGATTCTTGCCAGTGTACATGCATCATCTTGTCTGAACAAATCCTCAATCAGCAATGTTGTTTCCTGTAACGGAAATATTGCAGTTTGACAAATAAGTGTGTTTACATGACGGGCAGCCAGGTGGTGTTCTTTTCTTTTCTTACAAGCCATTTATGAGGTTTGTTTGTTTGTTTGAATACACTGCATGGACAAAAGTAGTGGTCCATAACTCAGGCCCAATGCCACAAGTGTATAAAATCAAGCGTCTAGTCGTTAAGGCTGTTATGATACCAATACACAGGATAATACTGGTACATGCAAAGCTACAGTCCTGTGTATTTCCTGTGCTTCTGCTCACTTGGCACCAGAATTAGCTGATCAAATAGCAAACAGGCTCCCACTGTTTCTGTCTAGTTGCTGATAGACCATTCCCATCTTAAACCTGGGACTTTACAAGAAGAATAACTTAATCTTGTTAATCATGTCTATTAACATTAGAGATGGGTAGGAGCGATAATGTTTATGCCCTTAATGCTATCATTTTATTATTAGCCACTAACCACTACCTTAATGCTGACAGACGGCTAACATGGCTAAGTAGGTCATTTTAATCAGCTAACATCAACATGTGGGCTGTTGAGGTTTAAGTTCACAATTGTTTAAAACTTCAATGTTGTTGCTTTACTGACCTTATAAAGACTGTCGTTTCACTCTTTGAGATGCTTTGCCATGTTTTTTGTGCTACTGTTCATGTGTTCAGTGGTGGGCTGTGTGCCTGCAAGGTGCTTTGAGAAACTGCGTGCCAACAGGTGAACGTGACGACAGCACTTTTGGTATTGATACGATTACAAACAAGTGTCTAATCTCCAAATTTTTAGTATTGATTAGTATCTGAGTATTGATCTTTTTTGTAAACCCTATTACCCATGCAGTCTAGCCTCTAGAATGATGGCACGGTGAGCTGTAAAGAGCTCAATGAGTTTGAGTGTGGTACTGTAAGTACTACAAAGTGAAAGCATTTAGAACCACAGTAACTCAGCAGACCACGTTACATAGCAGGGATAGCTCAGTAGGTAGAGTGGTGGCCCCGTGATCGGAAGGTCGGGGGTTCGACTCCACTGAACAGCTACCCTGAGGTACCCCTGAGCAAGGTACCGTCCCTACACACTGCTCCCCGGGCGCTGCACTGGCGGCTGCCCACTGCTTCACTGGGTGAATGGGTTAAATGCAGAGGAACTATTTCCCTATGGGGACTAACACGCACACTTTTACACTTTACACATAGCAGGGTCACTGAGTGCTGATTCAATAACTGATTCAGTAACAAACTGACATTAACATCAGCACAAAAACTGTACACTGGAAGCTTCATGGCACGGTTTCCATGGCCGAGAAGCCCCTGCAGGTGTAAGCGTAGGTGGCTCAGTACTTTTGCCCACAAAGTGTATTTGAGATCAGATAGACACAGACTGTGTCATTATGGGTTGCATGATGAATTCACTTGTACATGTCTTTGTACTGTCATAGAGCATGACAATCATCTTTTCCCTATTCCAGTGCAAATAAGGGTGGACAATGTAGTTTTAACATTATAAGATTATATTTTAAGAAAATCTGCCTTAACAATATTTCTATGTAGAAAAGAAATGCTGAATGTTTTGTTGATGGTTCCACACAGCAGCATTTATAAATGTTAACACAATAAAGAGCATTTTCTAGCCTTCATTTCTAATGAGCTACTGTCATTGATGACACATTTCCTAATTTAAAGCGAGAATTTATTAAAACAAGGTGCCAGCAACATCAGCATTATAGTGCAATACTGGTAACACAGCATAAGTCAAGTGTAAGCAGAAAAGTAACCAAAGCTGTGCTTTTCACTTGAAATATAACTGCCTAAACCTTTTTAAGTTTAACAAAAGTAACGTAACCTTGAACGTCTTGAGGAGACTGCACAGTCAGCTACGTTATAGCACTGAAAAATATTTTCTACCTGAGATCTTGAATCTTGACTTGAGCCTTTTAACCAGCTGCTCAAAGCCCTGCATTTTCACTGTAACTGCATCACAAATCTCCATCTACCGTTTCTTTTCCTGTCATATGGAATTCAACTAGTGAGTACTCTGCATTTGGGTTGCAGCTGCTAGTATCTCCTCCATGACATGACATACAGGAGCTCTAGTAAGCCCTAGTAAGTAGTGTCAAGGCTGTGTTACTGTCCATGCCAGTGTGCTGGCTGATTAACATAGGCTAACAGCAAGGGGCTGTGAGTCCACCCTGTGCTGCATTTATTTACTGGGTTTCTTTGTCTTATAATTATTGTGAACAGTTATAACACAATAAGGTACCAGAGATGGTCACGTATCAGGTTTTCTTAAAATAAGTAGTTTTTAAAATAAAAATGTTTCCATCAGCCACACCTTTACTTTTGATCACTCCTTCGAAATCCCATTCTTACCACTTGCTTATGTGTATTTGAGACAATACACATAAACAAGTGGCAAGACCTTTTGCAGCTTTCAGAGAGTCTCTTTCTGGCTTTCTTAGTCTCCCTGGGGCCTCTACAACCCTAATTCCTATTTTGTATTCTCATGCAGAAATACCAGCGGGATTTCAAACAGTCTGAATCTTTTCTGGTGCATTTCTGCAGAGTTTATAGGGAGTTCACACTGGAACTAATAGTTCCTGTCCATATTCGTGTTAGATGATTATCTGGAGTGTTGAAGAAACGCTTACTTGAATTAGTACATTAAAAGTTCACTGTAGTTGCATGGAGATGTAGACTTGTACTTTACATTTCCTGTTTTCTATGCACAACAACTGCTCTGCTTTTGTGTAGCCTTGTCTGGGTCCAAGGACTGCCTATATTCAGGTAGATATAAATATATCAAGCTGAGGATTTACATGAAGTACATGTCAGGCCAGCTAATTAAACTTATAATAGCCTATGAAACATACAGTAATTATTTAATACAGCCTGTTCATGTCTACATCCATTTTCATCTTTCTCCCCTATCTGAACTTTGCCCCCTTTATGTTGTCCAAATCTGCTTGTGACACAGTTTAGTGTAGAGGTTGAATTCACCACTGCACAGTCACGTCGCTTCGTTGCTCTGTGATTCCTTTGTTACATGTAAGCGTGTGATTAACACCAAGCAAAGATCGAGGATTGTTTTGCAAGGCAACGGCTGAGAACTATGGAGGAAAGCACGAGAGAAGGAATCAGACAGGAGGACAGCCAGAGGATAAAGAGAGAGTGAAGCAGAAAGAGAGAGATTGTAAGGCATATCGCTACTAGTGAACGGTTTCCATGGCAACGTGATCGGGTGCTTAGACAGGAGTTCTGAAGAATAGTGGTGTTTTTATCGCCACAGCAGGAGAAGAGAGGAAAGAACGAAGGAGAGCCGTTTGACGTGGAACCTGGAACTCTGCGCACTGCCTCTAGCTGAATGATGGCAACTATAAAAAAACACTGATGATTTATCCATCAAATCATCAAATATTGTTCAACTCAGGTACAACGTGCTCAGGTTGAGCTTCTTACTTCTCTGGTTCTTCTCTGTAATGGTAGTCCGTGCCTCACAGGTGAGGAGGCAGAAGAGAACAGAGTGCATCTGCATCTGATTCAAGTTATTACATATATGTAGGTATTAGAGTTGGCCTTTATTTGATCTTCTATTTTTACATGGTGGCGACTGGTGGTTCACATAGGTGAGCAAACAGACACACACACACACACAGTTATTGTATGTATCCTCAACTGCAAGGGAACAATAGCACAAGGGCAGACCCACCCAGAGTAGAGACTAAGCAACAACCAAAAGTAGAAGAAGAACCTCCGGGAGAGAGAGGTGTCATACAGCACCTATGCCAAAAGCCACAGCAACCTCCCATAACAACAGGCAGTCAGCATCACAAAGGCAGAGATCCAACAAGAAGAGTCCAGATTCAAAATTTGGACAGCACCAGGACCTGACATGCCTAATGGCTAAAGAAGGGACCTCGGGAGGGAAGCAGTGTTGTGGAAATGACACGCTCTCCACTAGAATGGATAGTGCCAAAGCTTGCTTCTTTATGGATGAGAGATACATGTTTTGAAATGACAGGGAGCAGGCGCGTCTAGTATATGTAGAGCAGGCGTAAAAAAATGATGTACAGGCAGAGCGCAGCAGCCAGCGCAACGCAAATTTTAGGTCATTCACTCCGGCATGCTCCGTCCTATGTGATTTAGTATCCACACTAGTGCTTGGCACCGTAGAAGACTAACAGTATGCTAATAACAATTAGGAACTCATTGAAACTGTGGAAGTGTCATGATCACGTTTTGAAGACAGGACCCAAATGCAGGAACGCAGGTTTAAGGCGCCTCCATGTTAGTTTCACTTCTCAGACCCAGAAGCTGTTATACTGTGCATGGACATGGCCGTTGTCTCTGAGTCATTTCACCAGGGCATTTGAATTAAGTGCCACGCTGAATCACATCATCAACACAGAAAGCTAAGAGAAATATGCATGTGTGCAATAATACAGTTGGCTTATTCATTTCCCAGTTCAACTTTTGAACGCCTGAGCGGAGCATGGGTGAGAATGAGAGGGAAATCACCACGTTTTGTGTTAGAGAATTTACCCGTAGAATTATTTATAATGTGTCTGTCACAAGAATACTACACATATATTTGATAGCTCGCTGTTCGAGTAGATTCTTTTAGATCGCAGCACTACTGTGGTGATGAATAATGAAAAGACAAATTCCATTATTAATCTAATTTGTAAGACAGACAGTTTTTAGAGGAAAACAGAGGTAAACAAATAAATCAGCAACCAGCAACAGAAGAAGGCAAACTCAGATTTTTGCCAGGTGGCTGATAGAGTTTTCAAAAATGGTACTACTGCCCACATGTGTTTTATTAGGCTGTCAGGCCAGGAGAGATCAAGGGAGAAAGAAACTGTAATCTGTATGCAGGCTCACAGAGGCCAGCGGGAGAGGGTTTGGAGCTGGACAAACAATGAGACACTGGCTAGAAATATTTTTCATGCTATTTTAAAGATTAGGGTGTAGTAATATATGGCCCTCCATGAGCACGCTGCCTTCGATGGTTCTGAAAGCAAATTGATTGAGGAACCTTGTTATCATGTTCACACTGTGCCTGTAAATTTACGCATGTAAAAAAGAAATGCTCCTCACAGGTTTTCAGATTAGCTTCTATTAAAGGAAGCATGTGTCGATGTTCTTGTGTTGAGAGCGGCACTATAGTTTCTTGGTTTGCCGCTCTGATGTCCTGATTTCATCACCCGGTAAAAGCAATACATCTTAATTTGCTACTGTCATCACAGGCTGGCCTCGATCTGTCAGTTTCTCAACCTCAGGGAAAGGTGTTACACACAAGAAGGACATCAGCTCAAAGGCAAGACGACATCCTAGCAGTCATTTATTCTAAGGGATGGTTAGTTTCGGGTTGGATTGAAGCGTGCAAAGCCACTTTGGATTTTACTGGTGTTTTTGGGATGTTTTTGGTGTTACTGTTCGTTTTGTTTCACTAAACTGAGCTTTGATGTTAGAAATGCTTTGATAACCATTTTCTAGCTGACTTATATCATCAGCTCACTCAGCAGAATATTTCAGAAAGGCAGCATGTCATCATTTCTTTTATTAGACACACAGTATGCATCCTTGTGGTATCAATCAAATATCCAGTATCAGTATCAGCCTAATGGTTGTGCTGTACGAGTGGTCACATTGAAACTAGGTGTAATAACCCTGACCTGCTGCATGTGAGTTCAAAAACGTGTATGTAAGTGATGGCCTTATTTTTACCATGTAGTTCCAGTACTCACCATATATGAAATGCATATTTTTCCTCTGAATTTGTGACATGTAATGACCGTATATTACGTGTCTATACTACCAGTTAGGCCACCAGAGGTGGGCAAAAATACCATGTGGGAATATGCTTATATTTTAAGAAAAAAAGTAGTCAAACTATTTGTTTTTTTCACTTCTATGTAGAGAATATAAAATATTTAAAAACCATGCTGATCTTTAGTAGTTCTGTTTTTCTTTCGTGCATAGTTTACTTGCTTGATGTTTGTAGCTACCTACTGGCACATCTCAATCTCCCTTTAGCATTTCCTGACCTTGTTATGTCAGCCTCTCAGCTTGAACCAAGGGAAATATGATTGCTTAAGATCAATCAGTCAAACCCAAAATAGGACGCAAGCTTTCTCCTCTTGGCTCTCAGCACATGCAGCTGAAAGTAAAAATATGTTCACTTGTGCCTAGGTCAAGGGAAACACTCAAACTTTCCACTGTACCGTAGCACTGTGAGAAACAGGGCGTGTTCTGCGAATGAAAGCAAATGTTGAACAGAATTGTGGAGGGATGTCTCTCTCGAATATAAAATATCTGACCCATTCCAGTGCCTGAAAAAACTTTGTGGCAAGGGCTCAGTGGATTGTTCTCCTGCCAAAAACAAGTTTACATAATGGCATGAGAATTAATGTACTCAACATTATCATCCCTTTAATGCAGCATTGATTGGGACCGCAACCTAATTGTTAACTTAATGACATCGATCATAGCGGATTATACACGTTCAGTGGTAATAAATGACCAAATTCTCAGCCAAGCATTAAAAATGTTTTGACAAAAAAGCTATTTCTCTTTAGCACCTCGATATCAAGATTACAAAATGCTGCTGCAACTCAAGTATGTTTGTTATGTAAGCTCCTGACAAATTGTGTATGAAAACTATTTTTCCCACAGCGGTGTCTTTTAACTTTGTCTTTATCAATTGTTTTGCAGTTTAAGTAATAATTTTCCCACTTAAGCCATGAAAAAGCCGTCTTTTAAAGTTTGATTGGAATGTTGGCAGTGCAGAAACTAACAATACGTTGAAATTTATGTAACTGGGTAAAACTTTGGAACTTTAGAGTTGCCAGTTGACCTCACCCCACTGCATGTCTCTGGACTGTGGGAGGAAGCCGGGGTACTGGGAGACAAACCACATAAGCATAGGAAGACATGCAAGCTCCACACAGACACACAGACAGGTGGATTCAAAACCAGAACCCTCTTGTTGTGAGGCAACCACTGCACCAAGGTGCTGTCCCTGTTTCCATCCTATTACAATTACATCATTGAGGTGTACTAGAAAATGCTACCTCCATCTCTTCTCCTGTCTTTTTGCCCACTTTGAAACTGGATCAGATATCACACAGACAGTGCTCTATTACCTTCCTCAGCAAGCATCTCTCTCTGTTTCTATTTGCACCACAGTGAGGCACTAACAAAAGAAATCTGCAGGATAGTCTCATATTTCTTCCTCATTTATTTTATTATTATTATTTTTTTTTTAATGAGCACAGAACAGCTACATATCCAGTGAGATGTCTCATAAAGTCACCTGGTCAACAGTGTCAAAGGTGTATATGGCATCTGGAGGTTTAAACCAACCAAATGGATTAATGGCAAATTTATTCTTTTAGACAATGTCGAGGCTGGCCAGAGGTAAGTACTAGGGCTGTGCCAGACAGCTGTGAATGTAGCAAGCATGCCAGCTATACTAAGTTGGTGAAATATTCACATGGTCATGAATTTTCAGTTTGTCAGAGATTGCTCCCTTGGGGGACTTATCACCTATAAACCATGCTGCTGGTAAAAATATAGCCTATTTATTATAAAACAGACAATGACACGGGGAGCTGGAATGAAAAGTGCCAAAAGTTTAACAAGACCTTTTTGAAGAACAGGTTATGTACTGCTGTAGGCTAGTTTTTAACAACTTTTTCCAATGAATTTGTGTTAATATTTTATACAAATGGTTTAAATATAAATGCTTCCTCACTATGGCTACATTTACAACTTTTATGACTTTAAGTAATTGTCCCAAATACATTAATTCATGTTCAAAGCCTATGAGGACACCATTACAAGCGATACTGGTCCATATAGATTTGTGTGGCTGCAATTTTTCTCTAATGCAAATAACCCATCCTTGTCATGTATAAATGATGTGACTTTCAGTATTTCCCATGGTCTGATGAAGGCAGCTAGGCCTTCATCAGACCATGTTTGATCTGATAACATAACGTGAAGGTTGTTTCTCCTATTTTTCCTTTTTATTTTTCATTTATTAGCCATTATAAATGCTGATACCAAGACGTATGCTAATGGCTAATATGGGCTGATAATATTGGAAATATCAACAAGGAAAAACAAAAACATTAGCATGTTCATTTCATGACAAGAAGAAACTGCTGAGACTTGTCAGGGATGCCTTTTTGACTTTTAGGTATTCAACACTGGAACTACATGGCTATTATTACCACATTTAGCGGTAATAAAGGACCAAGTTCTCAGCAAAGCATTAAAAATGTTTTGACAAAAAAGCTATTTCCGTCGATAAGATTACAAAATGCTGCTGCAAATCAAAGTTCCTGCATTTTGTTTGTAAAAAGCGATTCTGAAGACACTGGAACTGCATGTCATGGCTTTAGGCTCACAAACAAAAGCAAATACTTGAAAGGATTGCTTCATAGTTCTAATAGTCGGAAAGCCGTGACTCATTTCCCCCCAGATTACAAATAATTTTAATTGTTTTGGTCTCATAGTTCCAATTTTACAAGAAATTGAACGTTTTGTCTACATTTAGGCATCTAGTTTTACACTAACAGTCATATTTGGTCTGATAAAAAGCAAAGCTTACTAGGGCTGTAAGTTTGATTGACAGGGGACCAAATAAAGGAAAACTTACATGTGTCTTTGTTAAGTTGCTGAGCCACCATGTGTGGCTAAAGTACTTACAGGATAGACAATAAAAATGTAACTCTTGCCAGGAGACTGACAAGAATTAAAGTATGTAAGATGGCCATGAACTGGATGACTGACAACCTGCACAGTAATCTTGCCAGAAGACATTTTTGGTAGCTTGTGGTACTTTCTCTCAGTCGAAACAACTGATAAGTGAAAGCAGATGATTTAAAATATAATTGTAGAAACTAAAAGAAAGACATTTTCCTTTGGAAAGATAACTGCTGTCTGGGGGGTGCTGACTGTCATGTGTCATTACATTACTCATGTAAACATTCAGTCAGTAAATTTCCTTTTGGTGTAAAACTGTTAAGATAGCAACAAGAAGTGGAATCATAGCTGTGACATGTTTACTTCAAACTGAGAAGTGTCATATTTCATTGGATTAGCTCCTCTTACAAATACATTACTTATACTTACATATAAATACATGGTTATCTATAAATGATGAGAATACTCTGTTTTATATATTTTATGTGTATTGTTTGTGTTGTATAACTTAAGCATGCCATGTAGCTACAGTGGCTTGCAAAAGTATTCGGCCCCCTTGAACTTTTCCACATTTTGTCACATTACAGCCACAAACATGAATCAATTTTATTGGAATTCCACGTGAAAGACCAACACAAAGTGGTGCACACGTGAGAAGTGGAACGAAAATCATACATGATCCAAACATTTTTTACAAATAAATAACTGCAAAGTGGGGTGTGCGTAATTATTCAGCCCCCTTTGGTCTGAGTGCAGTCAGTTGCACATAGACGTTGCCTGATGAGTGCTAATGACTAAATAGAGTGCACCTGTGTGTGATCTAATGTCAGTACAGATACAGCTGCTCTGTGACGGCCTCAGAGGTTGTCTAAGAGAATATTGGGAGCAACAACACCATGAAGTCCAAAGAACACACCAGACAGGTCAGGGATAAAGTTATGAGAAATTTAAAGCAGGCTTAGGCTACAAAAAGATTTCCCAAGCCTTGAACATCCCACGGAGCACTGTTCAAGCCATCATTCAGAAATGGAAGGAGTATGGCACAACTGTAAACCTACCAAGACAAGGCCGTCCACCTAAACTCACAGGCCGAACAAGGAGAGCGCTGATCAGAAATGCAGCCAAGAGGCCCATGGTGACTCTGGACGAGCTGCAGAGATCTACAGCTCAGGTGGGGGAATCTGTCCATAGGACAACTATTAGTCGTGCACTGCACAAAGTTGGCCTTTATGGAAGAGTGGCAAGAAGAAAGCCATTGTTAACAGAAAACCATAAGAAGTCCCGTTTGCAGTTTGCCACAAGCCATGTGGGGGACACAGCAAACATGTGGAAGAAGCTGCTCTGGTCAGATGAGACCAAAATGGAACTTTTTGGCCAAAATGCAAAACGCTATGTGTGGAAAACTAACACTGCACATCACTCTGAACACACCATCCCCACTGTCAGATATGGTGGTGGCAGCATCATGCTCTGGGGGTGCTTCTCTTCAGCAGGGACAGGGAAGCTGGTCAGAGTTGATGGGAAGATGGATGGAGCCAAATACAGGACAACCTTGGAAGAAAACCTCTTGGAGTCTGCAAAAGACTTGAGACTGGGGCGGAGCTTCACCTTCCAGCAGGACAACGACCCTGAACATAAAGCCAGGGCAACAATGGGATGGTTTAAAACAAAACATATCCATGTGTTAGAACGGCCCAGTCAAAGTCCAGATCTAAATCCAATCCAGAATCTGTGGCAAGATCTGAAAACTGCTGTTCACAAACGCTGTCCATCTAATCTGACTGAGCTGGAGCTGTTTGCAAAGAAGAATGGGCAAAGATTTCAGTCTGTAGATGTGCAAAGCTGGTAGAGACAGACCCTAAAAGACTGGCAGCTGGAACTGCAGCAAAAGGTGGTTCTACAAAGTATTGACTCAGGGGGCTGAATAATTACGCACACCCCACTTTGCAGTTATTTATTTGTAAAAAATGTTTGGAATCATGTATGATTTTCGTTCCACTTCTCACGTGTGCACCACTTTGTGTTGGTCTTTCACGTGGAACTCCAATAAAATTGATTCATGTTTGTGGCTGTAATGTGACAAAATGTGGGAAAGTTCAAGGGGGCCGAATACTTTTGCAAGCCAGTGTATGTAGCTAATTGGTCATTTGTTTCTTTGGATCCCCCTGTTAGGATTTTCATCCTTCAAAGCAGATCTAACTGGAAAAGATGATTTCACCTTTTACTTATGTCCACCTCTGAGATGCAGTATTATCTCTACTCCTTAGGTCTGTCAGTCCCTGAGCCAACCTGTCTCACAGCTGCCCAACTCTTCTGCCTTAAAATACAAGTGTTAGCGTTACAGTTGTCTGTTACTCATCTCCACTTAAATGAACTTAAGTGTACTCAAGTGTATATATATATAGTTGCTTATTTATCACATACTATATCAGGCATATAACCATTGCAAGCAATCAAGCAATCCCACAGAGCTCAGCAAGCTCCATGTGGGAGGGTTCCATCTTGTCAAGCATGGCTTTCAAGTTGCTTACTACTTGCAAAAAGCAGGCAAAGTGGCTGGCAAATGTGGGATCGCTTACCAGAGGCGATGCAATATAAATGTACATGCGTGTTTTCCAGCATTCTCTAAACAGGGTGTGACATTAGGCTGATGATTAAACCGCTTGAGGGTGACAGGTGAAGGAAGCAGGAGACAACACTCCAAGGTGAAAGACAGCCGACATGAGGGAAAGAAAAAAGGTGACAGAGAAGGAGACAGGACAAAAACTGAAAGAGGTGTTAGTAGGTTAGTACAATGGTGAGCTAGTGAAAGGAAAGATTTGCTTTGGGAGGAGACTGAAAGACAACCAGGAAAAGAGAGAGATGAGCCAGTTGATGTATATGGTAAGTGGTGTAATTGTCAGTGAGTATGTGCCCAGGAGCTGCTGCTGATGAAGCTTGGCTGTGTTTGGTCTTTGGTAATGCAATTAGCTTAAAGATTAAGTAATGCTCAATATCCAAATGCTGAAAACATTTCTTGTTTATTGCCTGTGCGTCAGTGAGCAGAAACATCAGACTACAGCATTAAACAGCTGTCTTGTGGTGAAATGTTTACATCAAGGTCTGTACACTGTTGCATTTCAGAATTATAGACCATTTGACTGAAGCATTCCAAAGACAACTAAGAAGGTATAATGCAGCGCACACACTATTTAGCACCACAGGATTGTGCTGACCTTAAATTAAAACGTGGATTATGGTGTCCTAAAACTACACACATTTAATCACACAGAAATAGAAGGCCCTGCCTTGCAGAGCTTAGAAAGCTGAAAAAGAAGTTATTTGCCATGCATGGCAGGAACTTGGTTTGCAAAAACTCAAAGGTGTAATATATTTCTTTAGCTGTCAGAGGCATGGAAGACTTCAGAGCCTTACAGTGGATTTGTGTACGTTTCAATTTCCTTCTTGGTGAAACATGCTTTTGGGTTCTGCACACCCTCCAAGTTTCTTTATCTTATGATTTGTTCACCCGAGGCGTTCCTCGGCTTACGATGGGTACACAGCTTTCACTTTGAGATAGGAAATTTGCACCAGCAAACTATATAATGTTAATCATTTCCCTGTGGCTTTTTCAATATGGCTCTGCAAAGGCAGACAGAGAGGAGTGTATGAATAAACTCATATAAACTAGAGTTGGGCAACATGTTAACATTTTCCAGCTGTAGTCCCCATGCCCTATGTGCCATTTTCAGCATATGGACTTTAGATATGGGCATATGGGATTATAGAAGAACTGGTTCTACAAAAGGAAGTGTGATCAGATGAAGAAGGCCGCTTGTTCTCATGAACAAACATTGTCCGAATGACAGATGCTACTAAATGGCCAGCCATAACCACATGTCAGCAATTTGTAGTCTAGTTCTTAAATACAATTTATGAATTTCATCACCAACAGGAAAGAAGGAAAAAAAATAAAAATGAGATCATGTTGCATAATGCATAAGGCCTTCTCCAACTTTCAATTCTTATGAGTTATTAATCTTTAATTTGTGCTTCACAGATTATTTAAAAAGTTGAATTTTGATAACTCGGAGATTTACAAAACCTAACCTGCAAGTCTTTGTGGAATACACTAGTGTTGGCATGGTCTGTGATAATACGCTTAACCTGTATTTTAAAAAGAGATATTTAAATGGTAAATGGACTTATTCTTACATGAACACTCACAGCCCCTTATACAACATGTCAACATTTTTGTTTTGTGAATGCAAACTAACATTCACACTGAACGTATCAGAGAGTAGGTTTGGATAGAAACTGAAATCATCATTTTAAAATCACGTTTTGTATTTACGCTGGTTATCTTTGTCTATTATTAAAATTGATATGATAATCTGAAACATGTGCCAAATACACATGTGACAAAAAGCTAAGAAATCAGGAAGGGAGCAAATGCTTTTTCATGGCATTGTACATATTCTGTACATAAACATTTAGGAAAGCACAAACCTTCCCATCAACTGTTCCTTTGATTCCATACTAATTATTCGTTCTTCCTAAGCTGTTAGAGTTTCTCTTATATAATGTTTAAATGTTCAATAAAAATGTGTTGCTAAAGAAGAACTTTGTAACTGTCCTGACCAGTAAAGAGTGTGTCATTGCCATAAAACTGCTTTCCTCCTGAGGTCCACAGAGCCGTGGAAAAGACTCTGGAGGTCCCTTTATATGCATGTAAACCTGCGTCAAAAAGTTCACCAAATTACAAAGTACAGAATGTTTTCCTTCATCATGTGGTTGGACTTAGCGCAGCTGTGGGCTTTGTTTCTATTCGTCGGTATGTCACAGTTCAACTGGTTTGAACTTTGACCGGGGCATGCGTGAGTACTCCTCGCTGGCTGTTCCTTCAGCCCCGGGTACTTCACTCCGTTCTCATGCTCCTTCTTCCTGATATTGTTCTCATCATTCCACATCTATCACAACTGTGATCCTCTGCTTCTTGTAAGCCAGCACTGTGTGTGTTTGGTTGGCTTGCAGCTGCTTGTCTGTCCCACAGGAGCTCAGGACCCTTGGTGTGTGGGGCCTGTTCTTATGCTGTGCGGTCCTTTTGGTAGGATTACTTAATGTCAGCCAGTCCCTCTGTCTGTCGATTGTACATCCCATGCAGGGGCTTGATTGTAGGTGATAGATCCACTGTTCCTCATCAACATCTATCTTCAGCTGCCTGAGGGATTCTTGGAGCAGTTCATCTCAGAGGGTCATCTTACTGGTGTGTTTGCAGATGTTCCATGCTTGATCATGGATTGTGGCTCTAGTAGTCACTATTTGTCGCCCTCCCTCTTTCCCTCCTTCAGAATTTTTCGTGTCTTGACATCAGTAACATCCATTTCCTCCTTTGGTCAGCTTATTATTCCAGTTGTGTATCAGTAGTGGACCAGTAGTGTGTGTGCATTGAAAGCTTTTTTTTCCTGGAGTTATTTGGTGGGGGTGATCTCTGCATTTTTATCATGGTCCCCGGTGTCCTGTGTAATACCCAGGTATTTGTGGCTGTCCTGTATATCTGCTTTTCTGCCTTTGTACAACTCTTACTCTTCAATCCAGGTCAACTTAACTCTTTTTGCAACCATTTAGCCACAATTATTGAGTCCGAATGACATCCTGACGTTCTTGCTTTAAATTCTGGTGAGGTGGATCACTGAGTTGACATCTCAGTCATTCCTGGCATACAACTTGTGGAAGCTGTCTTCCAGATTCAGGTCTTAATGAATGTTATTAGCACAATACTAGACTTATATAGTGCAAAACCTTCCAGTACCCATATGTGGGGTATTAAGTCGTGGGGTTTCTTATTGTTAATCCAGGCGGTGCTGGTCTGGTCTGGAATCCTGGTGCACTGCTCTATCAACCAGGAGCTGGTGCTTTGACGCTCCAGTGTTTCTATCGGCTTTATATTTCTCATGTTTTGTGTTCAGTACAGTGGAAGTCTGTATATTGTAAGATGCCCACATGTGTTGGCCATTTGTAACAAGCAAACAATGTTTATAGGAGGTGTGGCGGAGGTGTGGTCCCGGGCGCGGCTGCAGGGGAGGAGTGGTGCAGTGGGCTCAACGGGGCGGTGCTGGAGATGCCGGTGAGAACAGCTGATGGCGATTTGGACTGATAATGGTTTCCTTCCCTTTTTATAGTGAGACGGAGAGGAGCGGAGGGAGAGGGAAATCAGCTGGGACCGACTGTGTTCATATCATAACCTGGGAAAACGATAAATAAATGTGGAAGCTGGTGATGAAGACCTGTGTGTGTGTGTGTCTCCTCCGTGCGAGTGTCACGACTCACTCGATATAGCCTATCTTTTGATAAAATGGCTTCAGGGCGCACCACGTGACCATCAATCTCAATCACCTGGTCAAAGGCTGAGCGTAGGGTGTCATCACGAGACTGCTCCAGTGGGAAATCACCCGTGGGGGAAACCTCCGGAGCTGGCGGGGCTTCCCATGAAGGACCCGCCGTCTCCCCCTCCCCAGACGACCCCGCGTCACCGCTGAGCGCCGCGCAGACACTACATGCTACTAACGGTCGTGATTGCATCCCTGCATACTGTCCCAACAGATGATGAAACCCCGGCCAATTCGTGTCCAGAATTAGGGGATGCGACAGGCGCGGGCTAACCGCAGCCGTTACTCTATGCGTTTTGCCCTTATACTTTAATAACAGCGGCACTATGGGATACCTGTGAACATCACCATGAACACACTTCACCTCCACCCAGTCTGCCTCCAGCAAAGCCCCGGGGCGACAGCGACAGCGGCGGAGGCGGCGGCGGGGCGGCTGCTCCAACCAGCTGCTTCAGAACCAGAGTCTGCCGGTCCGCCCGCTCCTGCAGCGCAGCCAGGTGAGCCCACTGGGCCGCCGCTTGGTCTTGGCTCATCTTCGCCATCTCCGCCAGCATCTGCGCCAGAAACTGCAAAGGCTGGGCGGGCGGCGCAGCCTGTGGGTCGGACATCCCCACGCCGGCTGGACACTGGGTTTCGGCACCACTTGTGAAATGCACTACACAGGTACACACACACACACAGGTCTTCATCACCAGCTTCCACATTTATTTATCGTTTTCCCAGGTTATGATATGAACACAGTCGGTCCCAGCTGATTTCCCTCTCCCTCCGCTCCTCTCCGTCTCACTATAAAAAGGGAAGGAAACCATTATCAGTCCAAATCGCCATCAGCTGTTCTCACCGGCATCTCCAGCACCGCCCCGTTGAGCCCACTGCACCACTCCTCCCCTGCAGCCGCGCCCGGGACCACACCTCCGCCACAGGAGGTGACTCTGAACTGCAGTGAACTGATGTCCTCAGTTTCTCTAATGGCAGTGAAACGGAGTGGCTCGTAAAGTAGCTTCATCATGCTGTTTCAATGTTTTATCATGAGCCTACATAATCTGTGACAGTTTATGCAAACTGATAAAACACTGCAGCCTTTTTAATAAAAGATACTGTATTTGTTTCCATACTCCAGAAAAACAAAACACCTAAGATTTGCATTGCAAGTCTCAGTGTGTAAAATAAATAAATAAACATATAAATGAACAAGGTAACATGGAGATTACGGGAGTTTGAAAACTCTCAAATGCAGCATGTACAAACCAAAGTGTTTTGATTGGCCCCAAAATGAAACGCTTACACTGCAAGTTGAGACAATAACAAGACACCCAGATTCCCTTAACGCTTTTATAGCTTCTTATCTCTTTTTTACTCAGCCATGCAAGCTCATAATCCTCATACTCGTTTGTGTTTACATTGATTATCAATAGTGGGCGTAATCGTGGTAAACAAATGAAACGTCCTTTAATCCAGAATAAGTCTGGAGAAAAAGTCTAGAGCTTTATTGCTGTCAGTGTTTCTTCTTACGGAGTTTCAAACCTACCCAGTATTTGTCGCACTTATGAGCTCTCACTATTTGCATTGCTGGTTCATTTCTATTGTCTGTGAACATTAAAAAAATTACTGCAGGTAACTGCAGAACTGTATACCATACCATCATTTTAATGGCTCTTTATTTTACTAGCATAACATTAGAAAGCTAAAAGGATGCTGTTAAAGTGGCTGTTAAAAATATAGTCATCTGAGATCCATGGAACAAAGTGGTCTAAAGACGGGGTCTAGAGCAGGGATGTCAAACTCATTTTACATCATGAGCCACATACAACTCACCAGTGAATTTCTCCTCTGTGTCAGTGAAAAGAAATTTAACTGCACATTGAATCCTCCATGTATCTTCATAAAAGAAGATAAAAGTACTATTTCAACATCAAGTCTCATCAAATACTTCGATAGTAAATGAAAGAAATCTGTCAGCACGACTCTTTGGGACTAAATTGTTAGTAATAAATGTGCAAAATTACTGAAAAAGTAGCTCACTTCCCAAAGTTTGTGATTTCTTTTTTTCTTACTTTGTTTTGTTTTGGGTTTTTGTCCAGTGTGGGGACCAATTTTTAAAAATCAAAATTTCGATTGTATACAGTAAAAAATTAGAAACGTTTTCTGTAATTTAAGTGTTCATCTATTACTAAGATAATAATAACGTATACTTTATTAATCCCGTAGGAAATTAGTCCTCTGCATTTAACCCATTCACTCAGCGAAGCAGTGTGCAGCCACCAATCCAGCGTCAGGGGAGCAGTATGTAGAGACAGTACCTTGCTCAGGGGTACCTCAGAGTAGCCGTTCGGTGGACTTGAACCCCCAACCATCCAATCACGGGGTATACACTCTACCTACTGAAATCTCTCTGATGTAGTATATATGAGGTTTTTATCAGTAGGAAATGCCCGTCTTCACACTTTCCATTGTCCAGTGGGCAGGATTAGAGTTTTGGTGTGCTGATTCTGGCCCACAGGCCGTATGTTTGACACCCCTGGTCTTTAGACTTATAGGGGCTCAAGCACTGGATACAGTCCATCCATCCATTACATTACCACTCTTCTGCTTATCCAGTTAAGGGTTGCGGGGGCGGGCCTGGAGCCTATCCCTGCTGCCATAGGGCAAGAGGGTGTCGTACACCAATCTGTTGCAGGGCTAACACAGAGAAATGTTCAGTCTATTTTACATAGGACATGAAGCTATGTTTTTTTAAACAGCAGAAAGCAAAATGCCCGTCAAATCTGCAATACAAAAGACCGTGGGGGGGTTTGAGCACCATAAATTATTTCATATCATTTCATTTCTATTGATATTTCAACTTTCATACAGCGTTTACTAATGCAGCAATAGAAAAACTTATAGAGTAAGACTGCACAGTGCTGACTACAGATACAGACTGATAAGGAATCTAAGGATTCACAGTGGTCTCTGAGGCTGCACAGAACCTTGGGGTTTGATGATAAATAGGAATACATGTTGACAGCGATCCGGGGATGCAAAATGATCTGAAATCTAGTGAAGATCTCTGATATTTGTAGTCGCACAACATTCTAGGGTCTTGCGGTGGAAAATGTCTGTTGAGGTAGTTTCTGTTAATACAAAAAGTGATCCTAACCATAGGATCTCCAGCGATGTAGTATCCGGGGCTGCACATTTACACTGTGAATTCTCTTACAGTACAAAAAAAGGGCAATCAACAACCCTTTTATTTAAAGTGACAGATTATGGACTTCAGTGCACAAGTATTTGTGACAATGTAACTAAGGTAAAATTACAATGCAGTCGACAGCAGGAGCTGCACACATGCATCCTGAGGTTTAGAAATTTGTTTGGCACAATGGGAGCAAGCTAAAACTATCCTTTAAAAGACCAAAGTCTGTGTACAGAGCTTGGGCTTTCTTTAGTGACAGTCATTTTCTTTTTGTTGACCTAGTTCAGTTGTTTTAGGGGGCTTACTATTAATGAAGGTTTAATGCATTTTTCTAAATATTTCCTGTGGGCTAACTTTGCCCTCTTTTAAGATAAGTCTAAACACCGTGGTGGGTGGAAGGCACGTCCCTGAACATGAGGTATTTGGCTATGATGGACTTTTCCATGAATCTGTGGCTCATCGGTAGAAGGTTAAATGAGCATCTGCTGGTCTCAAAACATATGGCCATTAGGCTGTGTGAATGCCAGTGCAGGGTGGCAGGTGGAGGCCATTACTATTTATCTAACAGGACCTCATAACACATCCTGTCCACAGAATTCATAAAAAGCTTTTGAACAAGCGGTTCTGATTGAATCCACTTTCAGACAGGAAAGGTGTTAGTGTTTCCATATAGATTGGTTTTAGTACTAGAGAACCTACCTTCTGATTCCAATCTCACTTTGATTTAAAGATCCATGTGCATCCATTTCTCGCATGAATGTCTCATCAAACAGAAAGGAAGGCATCTTTAATGCAAGAGGACTGATATCTACCAACCTGCCTTTAAAGAAGGTGTTATACACACATGTTCAAAGCAGGGCTGGGCAGGGCAGCAGTCAGGTTGTGATTACACTTACAAAGATGCATCTATATACGCAGAGCATATGCATGCACGGTGACAGTACAAATGATGTATAGATCCGCTTCTAATCAGCATATGATTTCTGTCCTCCATTCACCATCCCTGTTGTCACTGTTTTTGTTAGATTTACAAACCTGCTCTCTCCTGATGTGCCATATGTGCTAACAGATGTTATCGTCTTGGCCCAGAGGAGGAAGACAGACGACCTGTCTTCACAACTAAAGCTGAGAAATTGTTTGGATTTTTTTGCTCTCCACCTTTTCTGTTGGTGGAGAAGCTCTCACATTTGCATTCTGCACCAGCCTTTTTGCTCCAGCTGCCTGCACCATAACAATGGCTTACTCTCCCTCACTGTCAGGAGGCTTGTTTTTAGGGAGGGAAAGAACAATTCAAGTTTTTGTAGGTAAGCTGACTGTCGGCTGAAGGTCCTTACTGAAAGGATACGCCTTCACTCCAGAAGTACAAAGAAAGCTGAGCTCGCCACACATTGTGGAATTGAATATTGCTCCAGGCAGCTATGACAGAATTATTTTTTATGGATCAAATTATCAACAAACATAAGAAAGAACTTCTCCGAGTGGAGCTAGCTATATTAATATGCCACAAACTTCCAACTTTTTTTTTTCCTGGACGCTATGCCAACATTGCAATTATACCACAGGATGCTTTATTTACAAGACCATCACGTTTAATTAACGTGCCTACAATTCAACAGCCCAAGCACCCCTTAAGAAAAGAAGTGCCGCTTTGCTTAATTACCGCAGAAATGAAATTTTAATAAAGCTAACAGAAGAACTCGACACACAATCAGGAAGCCATTAAGTAGATGAAGGTAATCCTGCAGGACTGAAGTAAAATTAGAACTCAGCTGCGAAACAGAAAGTCAGGCAACAACAAGGCCAAGCGCTCTGAAAATGACATTTGATTAAAGCCCACTAAGATGTGCTGAACAGACAAAAGGGGGGAAAAAACTTTTTTCTTTTTTTAATGAAGGAAGTCTTTAGATAAGGGAAATATAAATCCATCTACTGTACATAGTTATCTTCAGATCTAAGAACTACAAGCTTATTTCCTCTAATAAAGCCTGGCAACAAGAAGTTCATATTAAAGGTTATCTTCAACACAATAACAGCACCACTGCTTTTTTTTTTACCTTTTTGAAAATAAAACACATCAAAATCAGGCGATAACGCAAAGACTGACGTGATGTGGTTACAAATGGCTGTGCGCTTTCCGTTTGCTCAGTGACGACTACACCTGAACACCGGCCAGGACTCGGACAAATTACAATTTATATGTGCAATATGATGACTAGCAGATGTAATTGGTGTGGATGTGGCGGGAGTTTAGCTTGGGCTGTCACTGTAAAACAAGCTTTCTCACACAGGAAAAAGCTTGCAGCATGGTAATCAGCGTTTTGGATTTGAGTCATGCTCTGGCCCTCAAGATAGCATTCATACAAAAGAAGAGCTATCAGGGCAGTGTAAAGCTGGGCCACCATGATGCAAACAAAATGCATGATCACTTTGTTTTTTCTTAGTATAAATTCTATACTGCTGGTGCATGTAGCTCGTTAAGAAAAATCACAAATGCAAATGGAAATGAGGCTGATTGCTCAAGGCGCTGTGCCACTGTTGTCTCTCAGCTCTGCCAGAAACTCATTGTGAGTCATCACATGTGAATGTATGGCTCTGTAATCACTGTTGAGGCTCAGGTATTGTTAGTACGACAAAGTGAGTTATTCTGAATTGTTCCATTTTTTATGGTTTATAACACACATGTCAGGAATGAAACACCTTAATTAGGAGACTGAATGTCAAACATTTAACAAGGATTAGCTGCGTGTACTTTTTGCCAGTCATAGGTTCAGCCCAACTTACAGCAGTTCTATTAGAAGCCAGATTTTTCTCTCATAGATTTGAATTGATCATTAAAATATAGATATTTTCCGTTATATTTTTCTTCAACAAAACTCATCTCCTTTACCTGAGGTATGAAAAAGTATTTAATATTATGTATGTTGAAGCAATGTATGTTATTGTGACCACTGTTATTCAAGCTGAGGCCTAATGTGAGATTTTCACATTGACGTTTAGTGAGTTTGAATTCCAGTTAAATCATATTTGAAAAATACTTTAATGAAATGGCATCTTTAAATTCTTATTATAATGTAGTTCATGTTGAATTGGGATTAAAAAAAACAACTAAACACTGTTTTGCTGGAATTGTTGTGCTCAGCAGACAGGCTCACAGACTGTATCTAACTCAAGTTCAGCTTTTGTGTAAACCTAACGTAACGTCTGGGGAAAAACACATCCATGCATAAATGAGCTTATGCATTAGCTGTCCTACACAATGGAGATGCAGCTGAACCAGGTATCACAACAGTGCTTGCTGTGAAATAGCAGGAACTAGCTATAAGTGGAGGGCAGCCAGGCCTTCGAATACTAGCTAATGCTAATATTCTTTTGTTAGCTCTCCAGGCTCAGTTCCTTGCCACCTAACATGAGGTTGGTGTGGTGGAGGAGTACCTGGAGACCCACACTGGCAACACTCTAAACTGAAAGACAGACAAAGAGGCTGGCTATAAGAAGAGGCTGGGCAGGCAGTGTGTGTATGCAGCAAAATGTTTTCTATCAGTCTGTTCAGGCAAGTGCACTGTACTTTGCTGTGGTCTGCTGAGGGAGCAGCGTCAGAGCTGGTGACACCAACAGACCCTGTGATTAACTGCAAACTGGACACAGCTGTTGTGGAGTGGAGGTCACTGAAGAAACGGCTGCACGTCATGGGTAATCCTGACCACCCTCTGCACCAAATATATCTTAACTCCTCTCATCTTGCCTTAGATTCTCAGATACATCATGTGCTATCAGATTCTGTTCACAATAAAGAAGAGGATGGATTTCAATGACAGCCCAGGAGGGCTGGAACACTAAATTTGTCATCTGAATCTGCCCCTTTTATATCTGTAATAAATAATATATTTCACAGTTTGGATTTTTAGAATGGGAAACATATTCTTTAGAATAAAGTAGCTAATGTTTGATGCGTCTGCTGTTCTCTCCTAATGAGGATAAAAAGCCAGCAGCCTGTCTGAATTCAGATTATCTAACAACCTATTTGTCAAACTGGTCCTGTACCAACTGTTATTTGCTTGCAATAATGAAATTATTAGAACCTTACTGTGGCTGGAGCAGCTTACTTCTTGTGTCCAGTAAAACGTCCAAGGCCGGCGTATTCAACTGTATAAACCATAAACCAGTAGTTCAAAGTTTGAGTGGGAATCAATGTAGCGGCACACAGTACCAGTGAGAGTGACAGGGAATTATTGAGGAAAATTCAAACCAGAGTGTAAATTGGACCCAGACCAGCATAAAAAGGATTGTGTTAGTGTTATTGACAGTGTTTCAAGAGGTATTAAAATCTTCTACTGAAGTTCATAAAACAGCAGAGTAAGGTCAAAATACTGTTTGGAGTGCATCCTTATTTCTATTAAAAGTTGGGTTGCTGTAATAATCTGCGAGTCATTTTAAACTATCACTGAGCTGAAAATACTGCAAAGACAACAAATTAAATGGCTTTCTCAGGGCATTTGGTTTCTCAAGTTTAATGCTTAATGTTCTTTTTAACACATCAGAGAGCAGCTGAAGCTTGTTTCTTGGCACATGGGGCTTTGATTTCACAGCATGCTACACCTCATGCTCTTCCTGAAATTGTGACCCCGGATAGAATCAGACCAAGAACCGTTCAATTCCGAAGCTAATGTGCAAACCACCACACTGTGGAGCCACGCCTAGTGTGTCTAAAACAGTGTTGCAAACCAGACTTATCAATTACACTCTCTTAAGACAGCATCCTCTTCAACTGGACACTGTACCCCACCAGACTGCAAAAACTATGAAGGAGTGATTCAGGAATATGACAAAGAGACCAGTGTGTTGCTTTTTTTTTTTAATCTATCTGTAAGGATCCACTGGATATTTGCTCAAAGACCCCACTTTGCAACTCTAAGGACTGACTGGATGTGCTGCCACCACAGGACACCTCCAAAGTGCCTCGCCCATTCCCCAGTGGGTGAGAGCTGCATGAGAGTCGCCTCAGTGTAAGCAGATAGTTTGACAGCATTATCAAAATAGAATGATGCCAAAACTGACAATAGAACTGAAGCAATGCACACAAACAATGAGAACTCATTTGTAATCTGAAGATGATATGTCAATGTAATGAGTAATATATTTCACAGTTTAGTAAGGTAAGTGCAACCACATACCTCACACACAATTAGTGAGTAAGGTAACTGTTTGGGGTTTCATTTTGTACTATAAAACATGCTTTTTTGTAATACAGGACCCACAAGACTAGATTAGAGAAAGAAAGACAGATATTTGTTAGAGAACAACATAAAAACCTGACCAAAACTTGAACTTAAGGTGCATGCTGATACTTCAAACATACCTCAAAAAATCTAAGTCTGAAGCAAACAGGACCAAACTTGGAAGTCTTTAGCAGCTTGCAGGGCTCTTCAACTCTGGAAGGCCAGACCAGTTTTGACTTTGGCCTTATTTCTAAGTCAGAAGTCTTTTCAACTGAAAAATTGTGTAAGAGGAGAGTAAGCAGCACCTCCAGCTGAATGTTCCTGAGTTTATCTGTACATGATAGTCTCTTAATAAACAGGGCAAACAGCTTCAATTGCAGCGACTAACAACAAACATGCTAGCATCCACTGGCAACCCAACTGGCTGCAACAGAGAAGTACTGACTGCAGCAGATGAAGAGGAAGTGTGAAGCCACTCATTCACTTCATCTTTCCATAGCCAATAGTTATTTGGTGTTTTTATTACTGTTTAAAACGTTCAAGAAAAAAAAATGTTCAAGAAATAATTAATAATCATTTTGATATCAACTATAAATGCTCCATCTTTTTTAAGTTGTAACAATCCCCCGTGTATTTTGCATAAAGCCCTCAGATAAGAGTTGCACATTTTCTAATGCTACAGCTTTTCTGAAGAAGTCTTGAAAAATAAGAGTTTGACGTGTGTGATCCAGAAAAGCGGGGTGACAGAGTTGCTTGTGTTGGATGCAGATAAACATCGCTCTGTAAATAGCCTCAGTGTTGTAAAGAAACTAAGGCCCAACGACTTCATGAGGAACACAAACCTGTATAGCTCAAAAAGAGGGAAAGTCTGAGGCATTTGTGGTCATGGACTCGAATTCTAATAGCATTGTTCAGGGATGAAGGGAGTTTTTAGCCCTTATCACTATAAAAGGAGAAATTATTTCTTGAGCAAGATTTTGACCTGTAGCAGGTCAGAAATGCTCTTCGAAGTAAGATCTCCATAAGAGTTCATTTACAGTACTTATGGGTACATATACTGGAGAAAATGCTGGTTTGGGTATTCCAGTTGTCAAGCTACTTGAAGAGTCAGGGTTTTTCTAGCTCAGAATGGGACTTTGGGTGGTGATCATACACTGACCACACAGTGACCATATCAACATACACACACAATATGACACAAATACAGTTCTCCAGAAACACATTCATTTTCTAGCTATTTGTGACTAAGACTTTAATGGATTAAGCATGAATTCTAAATGATAAAGCACAGAGTTGTTTTATTATTAATATAATAAAAGGACATTTAGTACTGAGTTTGAGATCCCAGGGGAGAATGTAGTTAAGCAGGCTAAGACAGTCCTGCTTAAATCTCTTGAAGCCACCAGCACAGCATGGATTTAAACAGTACCAGAGATCCTGTACATGCTAGCTTTATCACAGATCATTCCGATCATGTCAAAACAATGCGTCTTAGTGAGAGAAGAGCTAACAGCTGGAAGTCAAATACTTCATATCTAAGTTTATAATTCTCGCTTAGCAGATTCCTTCAAATATGTTTTGAATATTCAACATATAATAATGTGTGGGAATTTGAATAGCTATGTTTTATTCTTGCTGCTTATTATTTTCGCTCTGGTGATCTTATTTGGTGCTGGCTAAAACCTTTAATGGAGGGCTGTAATTTTCTCATCGCAGGAAAACACTGACAGCAGAAAAACCGAGAGAGCAATTCACTCATACACACAATGAGAGTCACTTGATTGGTTTAGTTGTGGGATATTGGGGGAAATCTTTTGAAACCAGTACTGTTCTCATGTGGGAATTCATTTAAGAGAGTCGCATGATAAAGCAGAAACAATTTAAGTAGCATGCTTAATATCAAGAATAGTGTTGAGTCTGGTCACTCAGTTCTTGTAGTCTTTCACCTATAGGTTACATTTCTGTCAGTCTAGTCTCTTTCTGATGAGGAGGACACAACTCTTTTGCTGAAAAGGAACAGTGAGATCCTGCCTTAGGATTAGAGAAAAGAGTCAGGCCTATCCTTGGAACCTCCACAGAGGTGAAGGAGAGAAACTCAAGCAGGGACCCTGAGGCCATCTACAGACCTGGAAAAAAGATAATAGAGAGATTTAGTCTAACAAGAAATCCACAACATGCCTTCCTAGTTGTTCAGGTTCAGTACTTACAGCCAAAATTAACAGAGCATTATCATTCCCAACGCGTAACATACCGACAATTTGTCCAGGCCCAAGGGTGTCTCACGGTGACGCAAACGGTACCTTTCCGCATCCTTATAAAACACTCTGGTTCTCAGTATAGTCCAATATAAACCCGCTTGCGGCGGTAAGAGACGCTTAGAGCAGAGGCTCAAGCCGTCCATTCCAACACAAACACATCAAAGCTTCACTATAAATCAACAATAAAATAGCTTCATGTTGTGGCCATCACAGTGTATATGTGTGTTTTGTTAACCAGTGCATAATTACTGGCAGTAAAGAGACAAATGTGTACCAGAATAACTAGCAAAGCAGGAGCCCAGAGTTTACATACAAGTAAGGAAGCTCAACTCAAGAATAAATTTCTTACAAATTGTGTTTCTGTCAACATCTTATTGACTTACTTACTTACTCACTGCTAGGCAGTTTGATCCCTTTGATCTTCTGACTGGAAAGTAGAGTTTAATTTAAACCTGCATGTACACTTTCAGCCTACACAGAATCTGGTCAAAGCAGGTGATATTACTGAAACCTGAACCAGATGGCAGAAAGTTAAGTAACAGGCTCTAAAGTAGGTAGCAACCTATTCTAGAGTCTATAATAAGACAGATGTGGGAGCAAACACTGTAAACAGTCGTAACCTCTTCCTGTGGCACTTTAAGATGATTAGCCCAGAATTTTGCTTCATGAGCATGTATCTGTAGATTAAACCTACCTTATTGAATCTAAGCATCTGCTGCTGGTGTGATAATTCAATTCAGTTCAATTCTATTTATACAGCACCAAATCACAACAACAGTTGCCTCAAGGTGTTTTGTACTGTAAGGTAGATCCAACAATAACACATACCCCCTATGAGCAGCACTATGGCGACAGTGGGAAGGAAAAACTCCCTTTTAACAGGAAGAAACCTCCGGCAGAACCAGGCTCAGGGAGGGGCGGGGCCATCTGCCATGAGTGGGGGTTGGGGTAAGAGAAGGAAGACAGGATAAAAGACGTGCTGTGGAAGAGAGCCAGAGATAAATAACAAGTATGATTCAATGCAGAGAGGTCGATGAACACATAGTGAATGACAAAGGCGACTGAAGAAGAAATACTCAGTGCATCATGGGAATCTCCGGCAGCCTACGTCTATTGCAGCATAACTAAGGGAGGATTCAGGGTCACCTGGTCCAGCCCTAACTATATGCTTTAGCAAAAAGGAAAGTTTGAAGCCTAATCTTGAAAGTAGAGATAGTGTCTGTCTCCTGAATCCAAACTGGAAGCTGGTTCCACAGAAGAGGGGCCTGAAAACTGAAGGCTCTGCCTCCCATTCTACTTTTAAATACTCTAGGAACAACAAGTAGGCCTGCAGAGCGAGAGCGAAGTGCTCTAATAGGGTGATATGGTACTACAAGGTCATTAAGACAAGATGGGGCCTGATTATTTAAGACCTTGTATGTGAGGAGCAGGATTTTGAATTCTGGATTTAACAGGGAGCCAATGAAGGGAAGCCAAAACAGGAGAAATATGCTCTCTCTTTCTAGTCCCTGTCAGGACTCTTGCTGCAGCATTTTGGATTAAGGTTTAAGGCTTTTTAGGGAGTTTTTAGGACATCCTGATAATAATGAATTACAATAGTCCAGCCTAGAAGTAATAAATACATGAACTAGTTTTACAGCGTCACTCTGAGGACAGGATATTTCTAATTTTAGAGATGCTGCACAAATGAAAGAACGCATTCCTACATACTGCTTATGGTCGACAGTATCGAACGCTGCACTGAGGTCTAGCAGGACAAGCACAGAGATGAGTCCACTCTCAGAGGCCATAAGAAGATCATTTGTAACCTTCACTAAAGCTGTTTCTGTGCTGTGATGAGCTCTGAAACCTGACTGAAACTACTCTTTGAAGAATTCTTGAGATGAAAGGAAAGTTGAAGATTGGCTTAAAATTAGCTAAGACCGCCGGGTCTAGAGATGCTTTTTAAGTAACGGTTTAACTACTGCCAGCTTGCAGGCCTGTGGTACATAGCCCATTATTAGAGATAGGTTGATCAGGTTGATAATGTGGGGAATCATTTTGTCTTGAACACTATCACCTCTATGCTGCAGTCTGAGGGTTGATACTGACATGTGCATCCCTTGATGGCAGTGTGTCACCTTCTAATGGCTGCAGTCAGCAAGATTTGACAAAGTAAAAGTTATCTCACGAGCACAGTATACATCTGTGACCTTTGTTGACCATGATGTGCAGATCTGAATTCATAAGTACACGTACTGAGTAGACCATAATCTCACGTAAATCGCAAAGTCAAGCTCAGTCAATCTCTGCAGATTAGCCCAGATCAGCTGATACCAACATATCCTGTTAGCTTCTAGAGGACCTTGTATTAGCTGGTTTAACCCACATCTGCAAGCCGCTTTACAACCAATCTCCATCCATACCTCCTGACTTCATACTTGTCTTCGATGCCTGCTCTGTGCTACGTGTCACTATATCTACTCCTGAATATTTTATTCCTGAATAAGTCTACTAGCATCTTAACTATAGATAAATTGACTTGATGAGTCTAATTGCTCTTTCTTGTATCACTCCTTTTCCTTAACTCAGCTTCAACACCCTAATTCTAATTATTCCCTGATAGTCTACCTTTTCCCCTCCTATCTGTGACTCTGAGCAGTTGCACATCATGTGAGAGCAAAAGGAGTGAGCAGACAGACATAAGCTAGCACCTCCCAAGAGTCACAGCCAGTAAATATTAGGTTAATTGCTCAAGCACATTAGCACTTGTTCCTCATGGTTGTCATTGACTTCCATTAGCATCAATTAAGATCAGCTCTCCTTTAATTCAACAAGATGAGGGTAGACTGAGTTATGTTGCTGAGAGGGAATCGAGCTTGGTTTCCTGTCACTCGCCCGAGTGAAGGACTAGTGAACTAGGGAGGCAGCTCTGGCAAAAAACAAAACATCAAGGACACAATGTGAAGTTGTGAAGCTCTCAGTGCTCTTTAATAATACGACTTCATCATATGTGGCATGTCTTATTACAGTGTAATACATCACTCTCACTCCTGATGGTTATGAGTATGAGGACAGAGTTACATAATCCTGAGGTCCTTAGCACAAATTCATAGGACACGTTGCCATGTTAAAACATTTTGCTGTAGGCATTTCTGTCTTCTTTGCGTGTCCATGGTGCAAATATAGGCGAAATATAACTAGATTGAATCTTAGTGCAGAATAGGCTGTGGATGTCATTTAAAAATGCCAGTTTTTAGCTAACAGAATGAAAATGGGATTTTGTACTTTAAAAGTACTGTGCAAAAGTCTTGAGCCACCCCTCGTTTCTTTGTATTTTACTTTCAAGGAACCAGAATTTATTTATTTATCTTTTTTTTTTTGGTTTTGTTTTGTTAGATGGTCTTGTGCAATACTTTTCCACATTTTGCGAGGATGCTCCAAAGTTTTTCTTTGGACATTCAATAGCAACAGATCTCATGACTGAGTCAACAAAATGTATAGAAGAGGAAAGGAGAGAGGTACATAAGTGAGTGTATACAGCCATTTGTAAAACATGGTAGAGATTTGGGGATGGTTGGGAGGTTGCATTCCAGCTAGTGGTCCTGGGGATCTTGTCAAAATTGACAGATTTGTGAATGCAGAAAAGTAACATTAAATTTGAAGCCACCGTGCAAGGCCACCTGCAAAGGAGCTGATTGGCAGCAGCTTCATATTTCAGCATGACAGTGATCCCAATAATAACGTGTGTAGTAAACGTGTGCACAGTGTAGTAAAAGCATGCTTGGAAAAACACAGAATGGAACACTGTTGTTGCTGGATTGGCCTCACCAGATCTTTGACCTCAACATTATTAAAAGCGTGTGAGGTCACCTTGACAGAGAATGGAGAAAAAGCCAGCCAACATCCAAAGAAAAGCTTTTGAATGTCCTTTAGGAAGCCTGGAAAACTATTCCTGAAGCCATATTTACATAGATTACAAGAAATTGCAAGAAAGTTTAAGAATTTAAGCTGCATTGAATAATCATAGTTATACAATTCTACAAAAAGAGACAGAGAGAGAGAGAGAGCAGGGTGGCTTAAGACTTTTGCACTGTACCATATAACTCAGTTATACAGTTGGCTTTGCAGAGGCTTTGGCATGTCATCTGGTTTGTGATCTAAATGGTTTCATCCTGGGGCAAGTGAACTGCTCAATTTTTAAATAATAAAGCAACTACCACTTAATAATAATAATAATAATGGATTGGATTTATATAGCGCTTTTCAAGGCACCCAAAGCGCTTTACAATACCACTATTCATTCACTCTCACATTCATACACTGGTGGAGGCAGCTACAGTTGTAGCCACAATACCCTAATATCTCCTGCATACTACAGAATCTTGTCATTTAGAAACTAAATAACTATCTGGATTGAGTATTGTTAATATTCTTTGTTACACAGTTGTATATAAAACCAGTATTTCCACTGATTCATGGGATATTTTGTGATTTCTAAGGGTTATTAATAAAAACCATGTAGCAACGTGTCCTCATTGTAGAAAACATGTAAAAATCCCAAATAAAGTGGTCTCCAGTGCTTTGCTTATGGTTTCATGAAGTTTCATTTCATGAAAGTAGACGAGTCATGGCTCTTTTGTCATAAGCATAATTGGACTTGACATTTCATCACTCTGAGGGTTATTATTTCATCTTACTCTGCTATTAAAAACAGAAAAGTAAATTAGGGTTCTGGGGTTTGACATCGTGGGACACAGTCATGAACATATGTGATTCTCTCACAATGGGAAATTTCACACCATTTCGAATGAGTGCCCTGATCTTGATTGGTCTAAACTGGTGACATGCAGTCTTCTGTTATGTCAGGAATACTTTACCGTAATCAATGTTGGCTTTCTTTTTCTAAATCAAGTTTCCTTGAGGGTGACTTCAAGCCTTTAACTTCAGGCTACTGGGATGCCTGACAAAACAGAACTGGCACATGTCATCATGAGCATTTGTATTAGGTTTAGATCTAACAAGTAAAACGACTCTTGTGTTGTCCAAAAAAAAAAAACCCCCAAGGCCTCTATTATAAAAGAGACTTAAGATCAGATTTGATCTTAAAATATCCATCATCTCAACTGGGGTACTGAAACAGGACATGAAACACTAAACATATGAAGGCTAATGGACATCATGGAGCCCTGCTTTCAAAAGCTGACGGATGTAACTCTGTCTGTGAAACTGGGTTTAAATAAGAGCTTAAGTTAAAGTTTTAAAAACATGTTTAGTGCCGTCTTCTGTCAGTGACATATGTGACACTATGTGGTTGGTTGATTGCAGCTAATAGACTTATATTAGTTTATGCTAGCTAACTAGTTTCAGAAACAGTAACTCAGGGGAATATGAGGACACTAAAAATCAGTTTAAGGGGATCACTTCTGTGCTGGCCTCGTCTGCAACAATGAGTTTTATGTTAAGAAATTAGGGGTGGGTTTTGATAATTGATTTTCCGATTAAAATCAATTTTAACTTGAATATATTGATATGGATTCATTAAACCCTGCACCGATTTTTTAATATATTAATGGTTTTTTTGCCAGAAATGCCAGAATCTCAGGTTAAACCTCACAAAACTATTTCAACAACCACCAAACAGCTAAAACAGTAAATGAGAGCGGGTAAACGGATTCTGCACAAAGACAT
Source organism: Haplochromis burtoni (assembly GCF_018398535.1). Classification (NCBI taxonomy): domain Eukaryota; kingdom Metazoa; phylum Chordata; class Actinopteri; order Cichliformes; family Cichlidae; genus Haplochromis; species Haplochromis burtoni. Next base: position 414,476 of record NW_024582546.1, read on the forward strand.
AAACACAAAGCGCGGACCCGACGCATCAAAATCTGTGAGATGTCGCCTTTCTCACCCGACGGCACGTTGACAGAGACGCCGTCGGGGCTGAAAGCCGACAGCTCACAGATCCTGAAGCTGCAGGTTTTGTCACTCTCCAACCAAAATTGACTGAACCAGCAGCAAAAGAAGATCAAAACTACAGTTCACATTTCTCTTCACATAAACATCGTCATGAATTGAGTTTTGCTTCCACCACGATAAAATCACACTTCCTGCCCAGCTGTCTTTCACTCTCAATGTACTTCAAGAACAGCTTCCCAGCTCAAATCTCTGTTTTCTGCATCATTCGCTTGTTTCTTACACACCGGTCTACCGTTGTGTTGAGTGCTGTCAGCCGCTGTTTTCTTTCTTTGTTTGTTTTTAAATGACTTCCTCATTTCTGCTGTTCAATACTGAAGAAATTGAAACTTTTTAAAATTATGCCAAATTGCAAAACGCTTAGCTGTGTGTCTAATAAAACCTCTGTAACTTTGCTCTGCTTCACTTCAGCAGCATCAGGTAATGTTCATATGTTGATTCATGGTTTTCTTCAGTTTTTGTTCTACTGCAGAATATTTTTAAGGTTATCTGCTATAAAAAAGCCAGGCCAGGAAAATCTCCTTCATGTTTTTCTGTGTTTTATCCTCAGTTACTTCTGACACAAAGGCTCGCTGTGATGCTTACACCTCTGATGAAGTCTCACAAGTGTCAGTACTGATAAATGATCAGAATTATAATATTTCTAACTGTCTGAGTCAAAATTAAATCGAAATGAATCAAATTGCGGATTGAATCGAATTGGGACCTCATAAGATAAGATAACTCTTTCTTGTCATTGCAGAGTCATACATAGTACACTAGTACAATGAACATTGTTGTAATAACTGCTCTTTCCAGTCAAGCATGATGTATCACTGACAATCACGATACAAACCAGGGCTCGCAAAATCGCTAGCCCGACGTCCCGGGGCTAGCGATTTTTCCAGTCGGGCTACCAAAATCTATCTCTGCCCTGCCCGTCGGGCTATTTAGGAAGGAAAAATATATGTCAATGCTTTTGCATTCTTTCGGAAATGTAGCTGGGTAATTATGTCATTGGCATCGGTGAGCCACTGTCAATATGTGACATATTGAAATCGCGTTTGAATTTGCGCTTGTTTTTTTGCTTTCACTTTGCAATCGCGCGAACTGTGTATAGAGAGCGACAGCACTGATTGGTGAGTGATGATAATTTGTGCACCAATTCCTCTGACATCGTCTTATTAATCGTTAGCTTACTATGCAAACATGACAAGTGAAATCTCCCGCAGCTTAAACATGTGAGAGGTTGATCGCGCAGAGAATCGCTGAGCTTATGTGAGTGCGTGTGTGCATGGTGTATTTGTGCTGTGACCTGTGATGTTGGAATTACAAGACAGATATATATTTTAGTTCTGCTGAGCCAAATAAGACAGGTCAGGGTGAAGAAGTGACAGCCAAAGAAAAGCTTACCACAAAACGGAGAAGTTATGACAAATCAGACTATAAGGCAAAAAGAAAGTGCAGCTTTATGGTTTCATGGACAAAAGAATTTCTGTGGCTGCAATATGACGAGCTAAATAACCAGGGCTGCACATAAGTGGTCCGCAGGTGCGCATTCGCTGTCAAAATAAAAAACACGCACAAGATAAGAAGTTGCAACGCGTGTTTGCGTACATAAGATTTTCTGGAGGAGGACAGACATTTGTTTAGAACTCTTAAAGATGTCGAAGAAGCTCCTTTAAGCAATTACTTTGGTTGTTCCTCCACCTCCAAAGAAATGTCAGAAGGAGTCCGAACCACAAAAGAAGCGCGTATTCTCGGAAAAGTGGTTGCAGGAGGTGAGCTGGCTTCAAACAAATGATGAACGCACAGAGATGTGGTGCAGAATGTGCTGTGAAAATCCCACTCTAGTATTTGAGTTGATGATTGTAATTTTTATACAATGTTGTAATTTGTTTTTCAACAATTTTTTGATTAATGTTTTGTTTCCTTTACAATATTATACTTTAATGTATAATATTGTAACACACGGAAACAAAACATCAATCAAAAAATTGCTCTCTTTTTTATTCGGGCTACTTACAATTTATTTTGGGCTACCAAAAACTGAAGAGTCCCTGCCCGAAGGGCTACCAGGGATTTTGAAATTTTGCGAGCCCTGAACACAGTAACTTAATCAGAATTGAATCGATTCTAGAAATCCGTGATGATACCCAGCCCTATAAGAAATCAAGGATATACGATCCACTTTCACTGTCTGTCTCTTTAGCAATAGGTGGCTCCCCGTTGTTTGATTAGCTGCACTGAAACGTGAAGATCCACCTGTTAGCCGTAATGTTTGGGTTTTAGAGCACATAAATGAGGACTGTTTGAGTCAGGTGACCGTTGGTTCACTGGACACCTGACAAGCTGGAGTCAGAACGACATAAAGAATGTTTCACTTCTTTGCTTTGTTAAACTCCTGAGTTTCTTTAGCTAGATTTGAGCAGACAGTATGTCTCTGAACAACTCATTTGGCAGCTTCTGTCTTGTGTCACATTACCAATAAATGCTAGCATCCCGGTGCCACTGGCAGCCATGCACACACAAACCATCACACTACACCCGCCATGTTTTACAGATGATGTGGTGTGCTTTGGATCATATCCATACTTTTTTCTTGCCATCATTCTGGTAGAGATTGATCTTAGTTTCATCTGTCCAAAGAATGTTTATCCAGAACTGTCCTGGCGTTTTTTAGATGTTTTCCTCATATAACTTTAATTGGAATATGTTTCAGTAAAGGGGTTAAAAAACAACTTGTGTCAGTGTCCAAATATACATAGAAACCTCATTATTTGACAATAAACCTACAGCAAACTGCAGTTGAATGATGAAATGCAGAATCAGATTAAATTTAGAAAATTCATATCTACTACTTATATGACATAGCCTTTGGACACCAAGGTAGCTAAACCCCAGCAGTGTGCTTATACCACCTAATTTAGTCAGAGGAAGCTGAAACTCTCTTGTTGCAATAGGATCTAGGAATACCATGAAATGACTCCCATTTTGATATTTTCTTTCATCAGACAGCTCTCCGTATTAGTATTTCACGTGTCTTCTGTTTTGTTTATCATAATGACTTTGCTGATTAGCACTGTTAACCAATCTGCAATTAGCATTTGCAGATGTATTGTAATTGAACATGTGCCAGCCTAAAATTACCTTTGAGATACCTTCAGCTTCAAACACTCAAAGCACAGCAAATATTTTGTTTGCAGAATGAGGGAATTAAAGCATCATTTAACAGCAGTTATGCTCTGTCTTCTCTTTGCTCACATCTTCTTTCACAATCTGCTAAACCCACAGAGGGACACCACACATCTTTTCTGCAGTTCCCAAATTAGTCTTGACCCTTGGGGTAAGCCAGAATGTGTCACTGAGAGTTCCACATGTCTGTTGGATGTATCTGGTGTAAGATGAAGAGGCAAAGTTAACATAGGATGGAGGTCTGAAGAAGGCTTTTATATGCCCAGTATGTTGTTGGGGAGAGAACTGAGTATGAAAGTTCTTGTAATGACCAAAACAATAGGACTGCAGAAACAAGTGGCAAAAACTGGTTTTCTTTGAAGGATATCTGGGTCTGAGGAGTCTAGTCATTCTGCTGTGAATCACACACACACACACACACACACACATACCTGTTTTTCCTACATCGTGGGGTCCAATGAGTGACAGGTGCCTTATGGGATCCACCCTTTCCAAAGGGTGTAAAGACATGATTTTCACTCCTAAATTCATAATAAATTCATCTAAACTTAAAAATGACTTT
>NW_024582546.1:418351-439712 GCF_018398535.1 Haplochromis burtoni
ATATATATATATATATAATTCCCATGTGCTACACGCTCTTCTGGGCAGAGATCTCAGATGTCGTTCCCTACCAACTTGTCTGTCTTTATCTGGAAGTCACACAGAATCTTAATTTGGTCATTCTCAACCACCCCATGGTTGTATCCCCATCTGACTTCAGGACTTCCAGACCATACTCAGTACAGATGGTCCTATATATTCTGCACCCTGCTGTTATGTGTTGGATTGTCTCAGGGACGTCTTTGCACATCTTACTTGGTGTGGTAGATCAGCGTTACACGGGTAAAAACAATCATGAAAATAAAAAATACATTTTGAGAATGCCTGTAGGTGAGGCAAGAGATCATGCCCTGTTTATGTCAAAGTATGACATAAATAGTTTAAATTTAGACTAAATCAAAATTCAAAGTTATGATATAGAATACAAGACACTTTTTGTCTAAATAACTTGGAAGGTTGGTCATGTTTCAGGTAGCTGATCGGCTCTACCACCTGAGCCACAGCCACCAGGTGCTCTGCCACCTGGCTTAGACATTTAGACACAAATAAAGAGTGAAATAAAGTAGACACTTTATTTGTGTCTAAATGTTGGGCTACATTTAGGCACAGTGGTGCTTTGAGCTAAATGTGAATGCTGTGAGCTTGCCAAGTATCATTTTTCTTTGCTCTTGCGCCAGCTTCTCCGGTGTTAGCAGTGATGCAGAGTTGTCAGCTGTGTTGCTGAAAAGTTATGAGTGCAGTTTTGGGTTTCTCTGTTCGTTCTGCTGCTCAGAATAATTACCTCTAGAAATGCCAGAGAAAAAATACGTATGAAAGGCTATGCTGAAGATACTTCATCCACTTCATCCAAAAGGGTTAGCTATTTCAAAGCTCATTCCATCTGATCGACATAAAGTCACTGGTTTCCCCAGAAAGAAACTCCCTTTTTGCAAAGAGTTTTTTAGGAGTTTTCGTCATCAATAATTCCAGTAAGCTGAAACTCTCGCAGTAAAACGTATTGCATTAACACAGTAATATCTGAAAGGTGTCGATGCTTAATCTCTGTCTGAAATATATGTACACAAAAAATCAAAGAGCTTGATTTTGCTTTCATTTTTTTCTGCACACACCAACACAAACTGTGCAACGGTCACAATCAAATGTCGTGCTCTCAGGTGTTCCAGGAGCCATGCGGTGAGTCTTAGGGCAGTTTGTGCTTCTGCAGATCAAGTTGCTTTTGCTTAATTAAAGCAACCTCTGAACTTGAAAGCCAATTTGCTCCCATAATAATTAACATTCTCCTTGGCCCCTTGCTGAGGGTTGGACCCCTTACAGATGAACCTGACATTTAGTTCAAAGGAATATTAATGCTGGGGATGAATAAAGCACAGGGTCAGTTTGGTAAATGCATATCAGGGTACCTTTAGCTGATTTGAAAACTGACTTATGATGAGAAGATTACAAATTATGCCATTACACAGAATTTTAGATGAACCCATTTTGAAGGTCCTTTGCTTAGTGTTGATACACAGAAAATGTTGGTAAGTAGACGGTGGTATAGAAATAAGAAGCAGCTTCTATCCTATGCTTAATATTTTGGGGATGTTATTCAGGGTGCTAAAAACAGGAAAAGCATGTTAGGATTTAAAATAATCTTATGTTGTCTGACTTTTATTTAAAAGTAATCAAAACTAATTAACACTATGACCAAGAGTTGGCAGATAGTGCATCAGAATTTCTAAAACCAGAGGCCATCATACTCATTAGAGGAGAAGTCTGAACTAGCAGCAAGGTCATATCCTTGAAGACTATCATAAACATCTCAGGAGGTGTTTATGATAGTCTCCAACAATACTTACATACAGCTTTTCATACTTCACTGAACTCACAGGGAAGTGGTTGTAAAGGTAGGACAGCTTTGACACTGCAAGCCTGGGGCTCATTGTGAGTAAACTCATAGATGAAAATTAGAGCTGTATTGTGCATGAACGCAACTTAGTCTCTTTAAATATACCAACAGCATTAACTTGAGAAGCAGCAAACCAGAGAACCAGAGAAGCAGCAAAAGGAACTGAATTAATAATTTTTAAAAATGCTTTTTGTAAAAGTATTGACAGTGCTGTGTTTGAAAATCATCATACAGTACTGCACAAACGTTGTGAACCAGGAAATGAGACATAAGTCCAACAATTTTTAGAAAAATGTGCAAACATAAATGAAAATATACTATATAAAGCAGAAAAAACTAGTTGGTACAATTCTAATAAGCTTGAAAGTCGATATTTGGTATGACCGCTTTTAATCCTCAACACAGCTTGAACTCTCGTAGACAGCCTTCTTCTAATTTCTTTAAGTGGTCTTCAGGCATAGTTATCCGGACTTCTTGAAGAAGATTCCAAAGCTCTTCATTGAATTTTGGCTGCCATTCTGTGTGAAGATGATCCCACACAGATTCAGTAATACTGGGCTCTGGGGAGGCCAATCCATGGCTGATAGTGTTACATTGTATGTTCTTCTGTCCAGGTGTGCTTTTCTTGCATCAATGGTGTGCTTATGATCATTGTCATGCTGAAAGTGAGGCTGTTGCTAATGGTATTGCGTGGTGGCTCGAAATCTGACAGTACTCCTTTGTATTTACAAATCAGTTTTCAGATCAGTTTTGACCAGATCCCCAACACCACTAGCTAAAATGCAGTGAGGTGGCTGTAAAGTTAGTATCAAACCATAATGCAGAAACTCACTGTTGATCCAGCATGATTTGAACCAAAAATTTCAAATTTGGATTCATTTCTGACATAAGACCTGTTACCACTGATTTTCAGACTTGTGTAATTTGGTGTACCTCCGCCTTTTCTGCCTGTTTCCCCTCTTTGAGAATGAATTGTCGAAAGCGAACCTTCCACTATGACTATTTTATGATGCTTTGGCGAACTGTAGATAAGTCAACTGATAGACCAGATGCATGTCTGAGATCCCACGTCAGGTCATGTCTGGATTTTCCCCCCTGCTTTTTAAGGCATGACTTTCAGATGTTCTTCAACTGCTCTAGATAACTTTTTGGCCTTACACTATTTTATTTATTTACTTTTTTGGTTTTCCAATTGTCCAGTTTCTTCAAATCTTGTCATGACACAGCTTCACCATGCCAAGATAGGTTTTTAAGCTCTTTGGGAGTCACCTTGTTAGCACAAAAAATCCCAAAAGAAAACAATTTTATACCCGTCAAACTGTGTTGTTTCTGGCACTTTAGATTTTCTGGCTGCTGGTAACAAAGTGGATAAAGATAGGACTTAAAAATGGTTCTTTTCAAGCTGTCTGTTATGCATAGACATCCCTTGAGTTTGGTGCCTTTTTTTAATCTGTGAATGATTCATAGGTTAGTATTAAGTGGCTTAATAAACTAAAGTATTCCTCTGAAAATAGTCATACAGAAAAACTTTCAGAAAGGCTGGAGTATCCTTGCTTCAAAAACACTTTGCTGGAAAGTCTTGCTCAAGACTTACAAAGCAAAAACAGTATATGGTAGAGTAGAAGCAGAATATTGTGGTGCAGATGGCCCAGTATCATTCTTCACTATCCACATCTATACTGCTAGAAGAACTTATCAAATGTATCACATTTTTTCTTCCATTGGCATCTGGCCATTGCTGTCATCTAAAGATGGATTTTATCAAGCAGTGACAAAGCCATTTTCCTTCAGAGATTAATTTGTAGGGAAACAGATGTAGCATTTGCATAATTCATCAGCAGCTTGTTTTGTGGATGAATTACGGTAATCACTGGTTACACGTAAATCTGTCTACCTGCAGACAGAAAAAAGGGAGAGCATTTGCATAAGACTAACTTTATCAAACCATGTCTAAGGGCCAAATTTGCACAGCATAGTAGATTAGATACTGTCGATAGAATAGACTTTCCTTATTGCTACATGAAGTGCCACCTGCTGGCTAAAATTGCAAAAACAACGCAAAACTGGCTCCTATAGAGAATAACGATGTTATTCATATCTACTACTTATATGACATAGCCTTTGGACACCAAGGTAGCGTGAGTTTTCAGAGGAAATTTACACTGTAAAATGAGAACATTTCATAACAATTAAACAGGTTAATGTGTAAACTCAATGGGTTGACCCTTTAAAGAAGAAAGACTGTTTTTTCTTTTCTTCTTCTTTTTATTTTACACATGTAGTTAATTTTAGAAAGTTGATCACAACCTAACACAAATCAGTACATTCATTTAATCCTTTCATTATATTTGATAAACCATTTTAATCCTGCTCTCTTGACAAAATAGGTGCTTTTTCTTTGGATTCTAAGCATGGTTACGCATGTTGAGTGTGTGACTTTGACACAATGGGTGGCATCTGTGAGTAAGGTATTATTGTAGCAGTTTCCCACCATGCAGCTTTTGTGACTGCCACGCTTCTGGCCAAGTCCATTTGAACAAAACAGAAGGTAAACACCAAATACAAGCTTGTTGGCAATTTGTCGTGGGATAGAGCTTTGCATGTGATTAGCTTGTTTGCTTAATATATTTAGACATGGTAGGTCCATAGTGTATGTGCGCCACAGCACAGATTATTACAAGGCTGCTGATTACTACTGAGTGAATTAGTCATATGTCTGATTTAGACTAAGCAGCAAAACAGATTTAGAGGTAGCAGATCAGAATGAGAAGAAGAAGAAGACAATCGTGATGTTGTAGGCAAAGTGCTCCCCCACCTCCAATTTCTTACCAAGGCAAGATTGTTTCAGAGCGAAGATTGTTTAGCCCTGGTGTCATTTTGGTGGATTTATGGGTACTTTTCTACTCAGCTTGCCACAAAGCAGTTTTCTCCTTGTGAGTCTGTCTGCAGGGAAACGTGAAACACTATTTTCCGGAGAAAAATATAGTTCAGCCTATCCCAAAGGCTTCATTCACTCCGCCAGCTCCGGTGATTATTTCTACTTATTTATTTATTTTTTGAGGGTGACTTTCTGACTTGTTTAAAAACACTGACACATAACTTATCTCGAGAGGTAAAGATAGGATTGACATGGACTTGTATGCTCAGCCAAGCTGAGATGCCTTGATAAAATGGATTACACTTATACAGTCAAAAATCCTAGAGTTGCCACAAAGTGTTTTCCAGTCCGTGCAGTATAAAACATTTTTTCTCATCTCAAGTTTTTATCTCAGTTTTAGGAAGTAATGATAATTGTATGTAACACATTAATAAATTATCAACAGGAAATGTCAGTATTTGTTAGTGTTTGTATTATACTTCGTGTTTGTTATTCGTATGTGCCATATAACATATGTCCGACGTATCTGGAATATGTTATTAAGATCAACATTTTTGCTGTCCGCATTTTGGTGTTTTGAAATTGAACAAGTGAAAAGTGGATATTAATGAGAAACTGAGAGACAATATGGGACTGTCTTTGGTTGACATATCTTTTTAATGTCATGTGGATGTCTGGGACAGTGTCTGTTGAAAGGTTGGTCATTCCCATTTTTAAAAGGGTGTGTGGCAAATTATGAGCATATCACACTGCTCTGAAAATATCTATTCCATGATGCTGAAAAGGACGTAACTGGGATTCAGGAGAAACAATGCTTGACTGGCTGTGGAGCAGTTTGCAACATTTTCACCCTATTAGAACTTCTGAGTGGTTCATGGGAGCTTGACCATGAAATCTACATGTGTTTTGTGGACTTGGGGAAGGTCCCAAATGGGCACCTTTAGGGATTCCAGGGGTTCCAAGTCCATTGATTCCTTCTGTTCTTGTGTAATCATAGTGAGAACCGTGTCCATGTTCTCTGCACAAAGTTAAGCACATTTCAGTAGGTATTGGACTCCATCAGGGTTGCCCATTGTGTGAAATCCTGTTGGTGATATTCAGTAACAGGATCACAAGGTGTAGAAAAGTTGAGGAGGGTTTGTGTTAGGAACTTCAGAATAGCATTTCTTCCTTTGCAGATGAAGTGGTTCTGTTAGCTTCATCTGAATGTGACCTAGAGCATGCATTGGAGAATCCACTGGAATTCTTTCCTGAGGCCATGGTTCTCTGCTGGAAAATTGTGAAACGCTGGATAAAGGGAAGATGCTGCCAAGCAAGGATGTTAAAATATCTTGGCATCTTATTCACAAGTAATAGCAAGTTGGAGCTTGATATAATGCAGTTATTGTTAGCGTTCAATTTACCACTTCATCTATGTTCCAGCGTTCACCTGTGATTATGAAATGTGGGTGATGACCAAAAGAGTAAGATGGCAAATACAAGGGCTGAAATGAATTCCTCGCTACACTGTACAGCATACACCGCATAATGTGGTGTATGCTGTACAGTGCAGCGAGGAATGCTCAGACCTCTACATTGGAGAGACCAAACAGCCACTTCACAAGCGCATGGCACAACATAGAAGAGCCACCTCCACAGGACAAGACTCAGCAGTCCATCTGCATCTTAAAGGTCAAAGGTCACTCTTTCAGGATGCCAATGTTCACATTTTGGACAGAGAGGACAGATGGTTTGAAAGAGGAGTGAAAGAAGCATCTATGTCCACTGTGAGCGACCATCTTTGAACAGAGGCGGGGTTTACGACACCAACTCTCTGCCATCTATAATCCAGTTCTGAGATCCCTCCCAGACGCCTTAATGCCCACTCACATCCTGGGCCATCTGACCTCAGGAATTCGCATGATAAGGTGGGGCCAGGTTTCACAATGAGCTCACCCGAAACCCTGGCTGATTGGGACCCACACCCAGTTTCACACCTTGGCTCAGGCGATTAGAGGATCATCAGGGGGTCCTTTTGTCCCTCTGTGGGGGGATACTCCCACTAGGTTTATATCTGGGACTCTCCACCATTTGACCTTAGAACTGAAGAAGCTTCTCGGATGAGAGGTGAAACGTCTTCAAGCAACTTAAAGAAGTCCAGACGCTTTTCTTTGCAAGCTCCTTTGACTACGATGACCTGGATGACTGAGAACCTTCACAGATACAATTAATGTAATTATTATTTATTTTTAAGATAATGCCGTTAGTATAAAATCTGCATATGTGATATAAGGATCTAGTGTTTTTCTTGGGGTTATGCTTACATTAACACATCCACTGTTTTAGAATCAATTACTTATTTATTACCAGTGAGGCTACCAGCTGACCAACTGAAGAACTCCCAGAATGCAACATTGTGGTTTTGTTGTAATTAATTTATCAAAGATCTACTGTTGCTGTGTGTTTGTTATAGGCAATTAGTTCTTCTAGTAGCAACCTTGTGCTCTTTCTCTTTGAGAACTACCTTGAAGAGCACAGCCTCTCGTGGCAAATAGTACTGTGGAATAATCATTGTGCAGAAACGTCTTTAGCTGAAGGCCAGTGAAAATGCAAGATTCTTTTTTACATTTTGAAAGACTTATACAGAAATGTTCAAGATTCAAAATCAAATGAGGAAAAGATAGGGGAGTGAGACAATTTGTATGGAAAGAGGCTACAGTCACTATCCATCCATGCTTGTTCCTGTCAGGAGCACAAAAATGGTGCATCATCCAATTAAAACGTGTCTCCAGACACTCCAGTCACAGACACACTATATTAATAATCATGAAAAAAAAGATGTATTATTGAATCATGTGTGCTTTGTTTTGACTTGTAGCCATCAAGGTACAGTCAAACACTGAATTACATGGGCTAGATATGCATCAGTTAAAATTTTCTTGGCCTATTTTATTTGTAACATGCTCAGATACTACGCCCATTCAAGTAGAATTAATTTCAACTCATTTTCATTCTAGTGTCCAGGGGAGCTTTTTCTGTTGTTGTTGTTGTTGTTGAATTCAGTGGAAAAATGTCAGTCTTAGTTTTACTGGATCTCAGTGCAGCATTTGATACAGTTGACCACAACATATTACTCAAACGACTGGAGAACTGGGCAGGTCTTTCAGCAACTGTACTAAACTGGTTCAAAACATACTTAGAAAACAGGAAATACTTTCTATCAATAGGTAACTTCACATCTGAGCAGACAAGTATCACATGTGGAGTTCCCCAAGGTTCCATCTTGGGACCCCTTCTGTTTAACATTTACATGCTCCCACTGGCACAGATTATAAAGAACAACAAAATAAACTATCATAACTATGCAGATGACACACAAATATATACACAATGTCACCAGGAGACCGAGGCCCTGTACAGGTAAATGCATTGAGGAAATTAACCCCTTAGCAGTCCTATTAGTCCCCTAAACCATCCAATGTCCCGTGGGCGGTACGTCCGACTGCTAACAGTTTAATGGCTGGTTGTGCCACAATTTTCTCCAGCTAAACAAAAACAAAACTGAAGTAATAGTCTTTGGTAGGGATGGGTATCGTTTAGGTTTTATCCAATACCGGTGCCAAACCGGTACTTTTGAAACGGTGCCGGTGCTTAAACGGTGCTCAAACCGGTGCTTAAAGAATGGAGAACACAAAATTGGTCCAAAAACCTCTCATGTTCAGCTGGTTTTTGTAAAAAGATAACAATGTTAGCCTTTTCTGCACATGCCGTGAGTCTTAGGGCAGTTTGTGCTTCTGCAGATCAAGTTGCTTTTGCTTAATTAAAGCAACCTCTGAACTTGAAAGCCAATTTGCTCCCATAATAATTAACATTCTCCTTGGCCCCTTGCTGAGGGTTGGACCCCTTACAGATGAACCTGACATTTAGTTCAAAGGAATATTAATGCTGGGGATGAATAAAGCACAGGGTCAGTTTGGTAAATGCATATCAGGGTACCTTTAGCTGATTTGAAAACTGACTTATGATGAGAAGATTACAAATTATGCCATTACACAGAATTTTAGATGAACCCATTTTGAAGGTCCTTTGCTTAGTGTTGATACACAGAAAATGTTGGTAAGTAGACGGTGGTATAGAAATAAGAAGCAGCTTCTATCCTATGCTTAATATTTTGGGGATGTTATTCAGGGTGCTAAAAACAGGAAAAGCATGTTAGGATTTAAAATAATCTTATGTTGTCTGACTTTTATTTAAAAGTAATCAAAACTAATTAACACTATGACCAAGAGTTGGCAGATAGTGCATCAGAATTTCTAAAACCAGAGGCCATCATACTCATTAGAGGAGAAGTCTGAACTAGCAGCAAGGTCATATCCTTGAAGACTATCATAAACATCTCAGGAGGTGTTTATGATAGTCTCCAACAATACTTACATACAGCTTTTCATACTTCACTGAACTCACAGGGAAGTGGTTGTAAAGGTAGGACAGCTTTGACACTGCAAGCCTGGGGCTCATTGTGAGTAAACTCATAGATGAAAATTAGAGCTGTATTGTGCATGAACGCAACTTAGTCTCTTTAAATATACCAACAGCATTAACTTGAGAAGCAGCAAACCAGAGAACCAGAGAAGCAGCAAAAGGAACTGAATTAATAATTTTTAAAAATGCTTTTTGTAAAAGTATTGACAGTGCTGTGTTTGAAAATCATCATACAGTACTGCACAAACGTTGTGAACCAGGAAATGAGACATAAGTCCAACAATTTTTAGAAAAATGTGCAAACATAAATGAAAATATACTATATAAAGCAGAAAAAACTAGTTGGTACAATTCTAATAAGCTTGAAAGTCGATATTTGGTATGACCGCTTTTAATCCTCAACACAGCTTGAACTCTCGTAGACAGCCTTCTTCTAATTTCTTTAAGTGGTCTTCAGGCATAGTTATCCGGACTTCTTGAAGAAGATTCCAAAGCTCTTCATTGAATTTTGGCTGCCATTCTGTGTGAAGATGATCCCACACAGATTCAGTAATACTGGGCTCTGGGGAGGCCAATCCATGGCTGATAGTGTTACATTGTATGTTCTTCTGTCCAGGTGTGCTTTTCTTGCATCAATGGTGTGCTTATGATCATTGTCATGCTGAAAGTGAGGCTGTTGCTAATGGTATTGCGTGGTGGCTCGAAATCTGACAGTACTCCTTTGTATTTACAAATCAGTTTTCAGATCAGTTTTGACCAGATCCCCAACACCACTAGCTAAAATGCAGTGAGGTGGCTGTAAAGTTAGTATCAAACCATAATGCAGAAACTCACTGTTGATCCAGCATGATTTGAACCAAAAATTTCAAATTTGGATTCATTTCTGACATAAGACCTGTTACCACTGATTTTCAGACTTGTGTAATTTGGTGTACCTCCGCCTTTTCTGCCTGTTTCCCCTCTTTGAGAATGAATTGTCGAAAGCGAACCTTCCACTATGACTATTTTATGATGCTTTGGCGAACTGTAGATAAGTCAACTGATAGACCAGATGCATGTCTGAGATCCCACGTCAGGTCATGTCTGGATTTTTCCCCCTGCTTTTTAAGGCACGACTTTCAGATGTTCTTCAACTGCTCTAGATAACTTTTTGGCCTTACACTATTTTATTTATTTATTTTTTGGTTTTCCAATTGTCCAGTTTCTTCAAATCTTGTCATGACACAGCTTCACCATGCCAAGATAGGTTTTTAAGCTCTTTGGGAGTCACCTTGTTAGCACAAAAAATCCCAAAAGAAAACAATTTTATACCCGTCAAACTGTGTTGTTTCTGGCACTTTAGATTTTCTGGCTGCTGGTAACAAAGTGGATAAAGATAGGACTTAAAAATGGTTCTTTTCAAGCTGTCTGTTATGCATAGACATCCCTTGAGTTTGGTGCCTTTTTTTAATCTGTGAATGATTCATAGGTTAGTATTAAGTGGCTTAATAAACTAAAGTATTCCTCTGAAAATAGTCATACAGAAAAACTTTCAGAAAGGCTGGAGTATCCTTGCTTCAAAAACACTTTGCTGGAAAGTCTTGCTCAAGACTTACAAAGCAAAAACAGTATATGGTAGAGTAGAAGCAGAATATTGTGGTGCAGATGGCCCAGTATCATTCTTCACTATCCACATCTATACTGCTAGAAGAACTTATCAAATGTATCACATTTTTTCTTCCATTGGCATCTGGCCATTGCTGTCATCTAAAGATGGATTTTATCAAGCAGTGACAAAGCCATTTTCCTTCAGAGATTAATTTGTAGGGAAACAGATGTAGCATTTGCATAATTCATCAGCAGCTTGTTTTGTGGATGAATTACGGTAATCACTGGTTACACGTAAATCTGTCTACCTGCAGACAGAAAAAAGGGAGAGCATTTGCATAAGACTAACTTTATCAAACCATGTCTAAGGGCCAAATTTGCACAGCATAGTAGATTAGATACTGTCGATAGAATAGACTTTCCTTATTGCTACATGAAGTGCCACCTGCTGGCTAAAATTGCAAAAACAACGCAAAACTGGCTCCTATAGAGAATAACGATGTTATTCATATCTACTACTTATATGACATAGCCTTTGGACACCAAGGTAGCGTGAGTTTTCAGAGGAAATTTACACTGTAAAATGAGAACATTTCATAACAATTAAACAGGTTAATGTGTAAACTCAATGGGTTGACCCTTTAAAGAAGAAAGACTGTTTTTTCTTTTCTTCTTCTTTTTATTTTACACATGTAGTTAATTTTAGAAAGTTGATCACAACCTAACACAAATCAGTACATTCATTTAATCCTTTCATTATATTTGATAAACCATTTTTTTCCTGCTCTCTTGACAAAATAGGTGCTTTTTCTTTGGATTCTAAGCATGGTTACGCATGTTGAGTGTGTGACTTTGACACAATTGGTGGCATCTGTGAGTAAGGTATTATTGTAGCAGTTTCCCACCATGCAGCTTTTGTGACTGCCACGCTTCTGGCCAAGTCCATTTGAACAAAACAGAAGGTAAACACCAAATACAAGCTTGTTCGCAATTTGTCGTGGGATAGAGCTTTGCATGTGATTAGCTTGTTTGCTTAATATGTTTAGACATGGTAGGTCCATAGTGTATGTGCGCCACAGCACAGATTATTACAAGTCTGCTGATTACTACTGAGTGAATTAGTCATATGTCTGATTTAGACTAAGCAGCAAAACAGATTTAGAGGTAGCAGATCAGAATGAGAAGAAGAAGAAGACGATCGTGATGTTGTAGGCAAAGTGCTCCCCCACCTCCAATTTCTTACCAAGGCAAGATTGTTTCAGAGCGAAGATTGTTTAGCCCTGGTGTCATTTTGGTGGATTTATGGGTACTTTTCTACTCAGCTTGCCACAAAGCAGTTTTCTCCTTGTGAGTCTGTCTGCAGGGAAACGTGAAACACTATTTTCCGGAGAAAAATATAGTTCAGCCTATCCCAAAGGCTTCATTCACTCCGCCAGCTCCGGTGATTATTTCTACTTATTTATTTATTTTTTGAGGGTGACTTTCTGACTTGTTTAAAAACACTGACACATAACTTATCTCGAGAGGTAAAGATAGGATTGACATGGACTTGTATGCTCAGCCAAGCTGAGATGCCTTGATAAAATGGATTACACTTATACAGTCAAAAATCCTAGAGTTGCCACAAAGTGTTTTCCAGTCCGTGCAGTATAAAACATTTTTTCTCATCTCAAGTTTTTATCTCAGTTTTAGGAAGTAATGATAATTGTATGTAACACATTAATAAATTATCAACAGGAAATGTCAGTATTTGTTAGTGTTTGTATTATACTTCGTGTTTGTTATTCGTATGTGCCATATAACATATGTCCGACGTATCTGGAATATGTTATTAAGATCAACATTTTTGCTGTCCGCATTTTGGTGTTTTGAAATTGAACAAGTGAAAAGTGGATATTAATGAGAAACTGAGAGACAATATGGGACTGTCTTTGGTTGACATATCTTTTTAATGTCATGTGGATGTCTGGGACAGTGTCTGTTGAAAGGTTGGTCATTCCCATTTTTAAAAGGGTGTGTGGCAAATTATGAGCATATCACACTGCTCTGAAAATATCTATTCCATGATGCTGAAAAGGACGTAACTGGGATTCAGGAGAAACAATGCTTGATTGGCTGTGGAGCAGTTTGCAACATTTTCACCCTATTAGAACTTCTGAGTGGTTCATGGGAGCTTGACCATGAAATCTACATGTGTTTTGTGGACTTGGGGAAGGTCCCAAATGGGCACCTTTAGGGATTCCAGGGGTTCCAAGTCCATTGATTCCTTCTGTTCTTGTGTAATCATAGTGAGAACCGTGTCCATGTTCTCTGCACAAAGTTAAGCACATTTCAGTAGGTATTGGACTCCATCAGGGTTGCCCATTGTGTGAAATCCTGTTGGTGATATTCAGTAACAGGATCACAAGGTGTAGAAAAGTTGAGGAGGGTTTGTGTTAGGAACTTCAGAATAGCATTTCTTCCTTTGCAGATGAAGTGGTTCTGTTAGCTTCATCTGAATGTGACCTAGAGCATGCATTGGAGAATCCACTGGAATTCTTTCCTGAGGCCATGGTTCTCTGCTGGAAAATTGTGAAACGCTGGATAAAGGGAAGATGCTGCCAAGCAAGGATGTTAAAATATCTTGGCATCTTATTCACAAGTAATAGCAAGTTGGAGCTTGATATAATGCAGTTATTGTTAGCGTTCAATTTACCACTTCATCTATGTTCCAGCGTTCACCTGTGATTATGAAATGTGGGTGATGACCAAAAGAGTAAGATGGCAAATACAAAGGGCTGAAAAATCCTCGCGAACATGTACAAAGCCAAACACCACTTAATGTGGTGTATGCTGTACAGTGCAGCGAGGAATGCTCAGACCTCTACATTGGAGAGACCAAACAGCCACTTCACAAGCGCATGGCACAACACAGAAGAGCCACCTCCACAGGACAAGACTCAGCAGTCCATCTGCATCTAAAGGTCAAAGGTCACTCTTTCGAGGATGCCAATGTTCACATTTTGGACAGAGAGGACAGATGGTTTGAAAGAGGAGTGAAAGAAGCATCTATGTCCACTGTGAGCGACCATCTTTGAACAGAGGCGAGGGTTTACGACACCAACTCTCTGCCATCTATAATCCAGTTCTTGAGATCCCTCCCCAGACGCCTTAATGCCCACTCACATCCTGGGCCATCTGACCTCAGGAATTCGCATGATAAGGTGGGGCCAGGTTTCACAATGAGCTCACCCGAAACTCCTGGCTGATTGGGACCCACACCCAGTTTCACACCTTGGCTCAGGCGATTAGAGGATCATCAGGGGGTCCTTTTGTCCCTCTGTGGGGGGATACTCCCACTAGGTTTATATCTGGGACTCTCCACCATTTGACCTTAGAACTGAAGAAGCTTCTCGGATGAGAGGTGAAACGTCTTCAAGCAACTTAAAGAAGTCCAGACGCTTTTCTTTGCAAGCTCCTTTGACTACGATGACCTGGATGACTGAGAACCTTCACAGATACAATTAATGTAATTATTATTTATTTTTAAGATAATGCCGTTAGTATAAAATCTGCATATGTGATATAAGGATCTAGTGTTTTTCTTGGGGTTATGCTTACATTAACACATCCACTGTTTTAGAATCAATTACTTATTTATTACCAGTGAGGCTACCAGCTGACCAACTGAAGAACTCCCAGAATGCAACATTGTGGTTTTGTTGTAATTAATTTATCAAAGATCTACTGTTGCTGTGTGTTTGTTATAGGCAATTAGTTCTTCTAGTAGCAACCTTGTGCTCTTTCTCTTTGAGAACTACCTTGAAGAGCACAGCCTCTCGTGGCAAATAGTACTGTGGAATAATCATTGTGCATAAACGTCTTTAGCTGAAGGCCAGTGAAAATGCAAGATTCTTTTTTACATTTTGAAAGACTTATACAGAAATGTTCAAGATTCAAAATCAAATGAGGAAAAGATAGGGGAGTGAGACAATTTGTATGGAAAGAGGCTACAGTCACTATCCATCCATGCTTGTTCCTGTCAGGAGCACAAAAATGGTGCATCATCCAATTAAAACGTGTCTCCAGACACTCCAGTCACAGACACACTATATTAATAATCATGAAAAAAAAGATGTATTATTGAATCATGTGTGCTTTGTTTTGACTTGTAGCCATCAAGGTACAGTCAAACACTGAATTACATGGGCTAGATATGCATCAGTTAAAATTTTCTTGGCCTATTTTATTTGTAACATGCTCAGATACTACGCCCATTCAAGTAGAATTAATTTCAACTCATTTTCATTCTAGTGTCCAGGGGAGCTTTTTCTGTTGTTGTTGTTGTTGTTGAATAAGACTAGTGGAAAAATGTCAGTCTTAGTTTTACTGGATCTCAGTGCAGCATTTGATACAGTTGACCACAACATATTACTCAAACGACTGGAGAACTGGGCAGGTCTTCAGGAACTGTACTAAACTGGTTCAAAACATACTTAGAAAACAGGAAATACTTTGTATCAATAGGTAACTTCACATCTGAGCAGACAAGTATCACATGTGGAG
The DNA here is from genome assembly GCF_018398535.1 of Haplochromis burtoni. Classification (NCBI taxonomy): domain Eukaryota; kingdom Metazoa; phylum Chordata; class Actinopteri; order Cichliformes; family Cichlidae; genus Haplochromis; species Haplochromis burtoni. Next base: position 433,711 of record NW_024582546.1, read on the forward strand.
TTCCCCAAGGTTCCATCTTGGGACCCCTTCTGTTTAACATTTACATGCTCCCACTGGCACAGATTATAAAGAACAACAAAATAAACTATCACAGCTATGCAGATGACACACAAATATATATCACAATGTCACCAGGAGACCGAGGCCCTGTACAGGCTCTTGGTAAATGCATTGAGGAAATTAATGACTGGTTGTGCCACAATTTTCTCCAGCTAAACAAAAACAAAACTGAAGTAATAGTCTTTGGTAGGGATGGGTATCGTTTAGGTTTTATCCAATACCGGTGCCAAACCGGTACTTTTGAAACGGTGCCGGTGCTTAAACGGTGCTCAAACCGGTGCTTAAAGAATGGAGAACACAAAATTGGTCCAAAAACCTCTCATGTTCAGCTGTTTTTTGTAAAAAGATAACAATGTTAGCCTTTTCTGCAGCTATAGGGCATATATGGTATCACTCTTGGCTGGAAGCAGTGCTTAAACAATGGAAAAAACACAAACTTTGTCCAAAAACCTCTCATGTTTAACTGTTTTCCACTTTTTCTTTGGTCATTTTAGCCTTTTTGGCCAGGGTGAAGGGAGTATCTGCCATCAAACAAGAAGACAGCCGCATGTAACTACTGATGGATGTTTGCTAGTTCACCTTACATGCATTAATGTAATAACGTGGTTAGCCTACTCAGCGTAAATTACACACGAACAACATTAAGCTACTCACGCAGAGAAGAACGGCTGCTGCTGCCATCATCATCCGTCATCATTTCTGTACACTGGTAGGGCTAGGGGCCAGGACTCTCCTCTTCGGGTTTTTGGGGGATGTTCTAACTTCGGGTCTGATAACAGGCACCACACCCGCAGTAGATGTGCTCAGTGTGAGGTCTCGCAGCAAGCTATCAAATACGGCGCATTTCTCGGCTTTTAAAAAAAACGCTATGCGTCGCCAGGTGTTTCATCGGATTTGAGGTGTTACCTCCTTTGCACAGTATCACCTTAAAGCACTTGTTGCTAGGCTGCTGAGTTTGCATCTTTTGCTGTGAAGTACAGCCAGACTTTTGACCGCTTCGCCTTGGGCATTTTTAATCTGTAGCTCTGCTCTAAAAGAAGTACGTACCTGGCCCCGCCTACTATCCTCGGAAACGTAAAATGATTGCTAGATCTAAAGTGTATCACAGCTCAGGAAAAAAAAGCACCGAAATAAAGCACCGAAATGTGCGCTGCTTTTCGGTCTGAGTTCTACCGTCTTAAGTCAAAACATGAACCGGTTAATCTAGTCTTTGGAGCCAAAGAAAAACGATTACAGGTCACCAGAGAACTTCAATCTATACACCTAAAAACCACAAACCAGGCGAGAAATTTGGTGTGTATGGATGAGAACTTAGAAAAACACATTAAGACAATAACAAATCAGCTTACTATCACCTCAAGAATATTTCAAGGATAAAAGATCTGATGTCTCAACAGGACCTGGAAAAACTAGTCCATGCATTCATCTTTAGTAGGCTTGATTACTGTAACAGCATCTTTACAGGTCTACCTAAAAAATCAGTCAGACAACTACAGCTCATTCAGAACTCTGCTGCTCGAGTCCTCACTAAGACCAAAAAGTGGACCACATCAGTCCAGCTCTGAGGTCTTTACACTGGCTGCCTGTCCGTCAGAGGATAGACTTTAAAGTTCTGATGCTGGTCTATAAAGCTCTGAATGGTTTAGGACCAAAATACATCAGTGACCTCCTGACCCAGTATGAACCTTCCAGATCCCTCAGGTCATCTGGATCCGGTCTTTTATCAGTTCCCAGAGTCAGAACCAGACACGGAGAAGCTGCATTCAGCTTTTATGCTCCTTATATCTGGAACAAACTCCCAGAAAGCCTCAGATCAGCTGAAACACTCAGTTTATTTAAATCCAGGTTGAAGACTCACCTGTTCTCAGCTGCATTTGAATAAAGCACCAAATCCCACTGTTTAACTTAAGCTTTTATCAATTTTAAATATGCTTTTTATTGGTTTTGTTTTTTAATGTCTCTGTAAAGCACTTTGAATCGACCTTGCATGGTTGAATTGTGCTATATAAATAAACTTGCCTTGCCTTCATTATGCATCTTATTAAATATAGATTTCTATATAACTATAATGGAAAGCACTGACCGGCATTTTTGTAACTTTTCTTTTAATTGAAATTTTTTATTTAACATAATATTGGCTATTCAGTATCTTTCTAATATGTTATATCCAATAACGGATCAGCTAATATATATTTTCAGTAAAAGTGCAACAGACTAGAGAACAAACAAATACAAACAAAACAAAGCAAGAAAAACCCTCAAAATAAATTGTTTCAGGTTACTGGCACAATTTCTTTAGATTTCTAAAAACCAGCTGACCAGTGTTTCATTTATCTACACCTACAACGTTGGTGTAGATAAAATGGTGGTGGAGTTAAGTAGGTTGAGTAGTTTATGTTTGAGTTTTAGCAACTTTCACATTTACTTTCACTGTTATTGCTTCAACACAGAAAAGAGAGGCTACTTCAGACCCAACTGGGACTACATAGGGATCAGATGTTAGGGTCCCTGGGTCATTGACCCAGTGTTTTGTGTTTTTGGTTCTTTGATTTTGTTATTTCATTATAATAATAATAATGGATTGGATTTATATAGCGCTTTTCAAGGCACCCAAAGCGCTTTACAATACCACTATTCATTCACTCTCACATTCATACACTGGTGGAGGCAGCTACAGTTGTAGCCACAGCTGCCCTGGGGCAGACTGACAGAAGCGAGGCTGCCATATCGCGCCATCGGCCCCTCTGGCCAAACCAGTAGGCAAGTAGGGTAAATGTCTTGCCCAGGGACACAACGACCAGGACAGAGAGCCCAGGGATCGAACCGGCGACCTTCTGGTTACAGATGCGATTCCCAACCCCCTGAGCCACAATCGCCCATTAGATTTGAGCTTTGCTTTATGGGTTTTAGGATTATTCTTAGTTAAGGTTCTCTGGGTGTGGTTTGGTTAGAGTTTTAGTGTTCTGGTTTTCTGTCTGTGTTCCATAGTTGGTGTCTCCCCTGTCTGCTGTATTCCCACGTCCAGTCTGTGTTATGTTTCCTGTTTTACTTTGAAAGTCCATGTCTGATGTTAATGTGTCTGGTTTTGCTTCCCCTTGTCTCGTTAGGCCTGATTTGCCCCAGCTGTGTTTCCCTCCTGTTAACCATTCCCTGATTGCTCCCTCTATGTATTTAAGCCCTGTGTTTCTTTGTGTCTGTGTCGTGATCTACTCTCATTTATGCTGTGTGTGTGCGCGCGTGCGCGCTGTCGGCGCTGTCGGCGCTGTCGGCGCTGTCGGCGCTGTCGGCGCTGTCGGCGCTGTCGGCGCTGTCGGCGCTGTCTGCGCTGTCTGCCTGGTCTTGTAAGTTTATTTGGATTTGTTGCGTTTGGCCACTTTTTGCCACTTTTTGCCATCCAGCAATAAAAGCTGAATTTTGAGCTACTTTCCGCCTCCGAGTGTCTGCACTTTGGGTCCTTCTACTTCCACTCCTGCCTGCACACAGCCTTAACCTGACAGAAGATCACGACCAGAACATGGACCCCGCAGACTCTTCAGCTTTTGAATTCAATGCTGAGATGGAGCGGATGATTAAGCTCCTTGACCGCATTGCTCAGGCCAACGATTTGAGGACCATGGCAGTTGGGCTAAGCGCTGTAGATGCCATCATTCGGAGCAACCCTCGGCTTACTCAGCTTTCTACGGACACTGTACTGGGCAGCTCCATAGCTGCCTGGAGGGAGCAAGTCAGGGCTGGCGAGCTTTGCTCTCTCTACCTCCACCTCCACTTCTTTTCCGCCGCCCCAGGACAACACACACACTTCCTCTCCTTCCACACACCAGCCGGGACCTCTTTCATCTGCATTTTTTCCTGGCAGCTATGTGGTCGGACGATGAAGAGGTCTCAGTTTCTCCGCCAGTTTCAGTTCCCTCATTCAGAAGGAAACGACGCCACCGTCGCTCCTCTCCCGCTGTTCCCGCTGGGGGGTTCTGGAAAACTGCTCCAGCCAGCTTCTGTCTCCGCTGGGGGGTCCGAGGAACCGCTTCGGCCGTCCGTTCCGCTGGAGGGTCCGAGGAACCGCGTCGGCCGTCCGTTCCCGCTGGAGGGTCCGAGGAACCGCTTCGGCCGTCCGTTCCCGCTGGAGGGTCCGAGGAACCGCTTCGGCCGTCCGTTCCCGCTGGAGGGTCCGAGGAACCGCTTCGGCCGTCCGTTCCCGCTGGAGGGTCCGAGGAACCGCTTCGGCCGTCCGTTCCCGCTGGAGGGTCCGAGGGGCCCGTCCAACCTCCTGTCTCGTCAGCTGAGGGGCCCGTCCAGCAACCACCTGCGGCTCCCACGCCGTCGCCTGCAGCGCCACCACCCTCGCCTGGTCCAGCCTCCGAGTCTTCACCCTCGCCTGGTCCAGCCTCCGAGTCTTCACCCTCGCCTGGTCCAGCCTCCGAGTCTTCACCCTCGCCTGGTCCAGCCTCCGAGTCTTCACCCTCGCCTGGTCCAGCCTCCGAGTCTTCACCCTCGCCTGGTCCAGCCTCGCTCTGTCTAGCTTCGGCCTGCACGTCCCGTCCAGGCCGCTTTCCAGGCCGATGACTGGACGTCGTTGCCATCATGGACGGCTCCCTGAACGGCTCCCTGAACTACGCCGCCGTCATGGACAGCCCCCTGAACTACGTTGCCGCCGGTGCCTCCCGCCTGCCCGGCCTCCTGAACTGTTTTCTGGGCTCTTGGGCCGTCAGCCTCCGGGCCGGCCCCCTGAACTTTTTCAAGACTGTTGCCTGGGCCTCTGTGCCTTTCATGGGCTCTTTTGTTTGTTTGCTTTTGGACTGTTCCTCTGTGTTTTGGTTTCTGGCTCGTTGTGTTTCATTTGTTTTGTGCCATCCGCCCTGTTTCCCCCACCGCCCCCCTGGTTGGGTTGTTCTTTTTGTGTTCTGGTTTGGGCTATCTGGAAGCCAGCCCTTAAGGGGGGGTACTGTTAGGGTCCCTGGGTCGTTGACCCAGTGTTTTGTGTTTTTGGTTCTTTGATTTTGTTATTTCATTATATTCTAGCTTTGCTTTATGGGTTTTAGGATTATTCTTAGTTTAGGTTCTCTGGGTGGGGTTTGGTTAGAGTTTTAGTGTTCTGGTTTTCTGTCTGTGTTCCATAGTTGGTGCTGCTGTATTCCCACGTCCAGTCTGTTATTACGTTTCCTGTTTTACTTTGAAAGTCCATGTCTGATGTTAATGTGTCTGGTTTTGCTTCCCCTTGTCTCGTTAGGCCTGATTTGCCCCAGCTGTGTTTCCCTCCTGTTAACCATTCCCTGATTGCTCCCTCTATGTATTTAAGCCCTGTGTTTCTTTGTGTCTGTGTCGTGATCTACTCTCATTTATGCTGTGTGTTGCTGTCTGCCTGGTCATGTAAGTTTATTTGGATTTTTGTTACGTTTGCCACTTTTTGCCATCCAGCAATAAAAGCTGAGTTTTGAGCTACTTTCCGCCTCCGAGTGTCTGCACTTTGGGTCCTTCTACTTCCACTCCTGCCTGCACACAGCCTTAACCTGACATCAGAAAAGCTATAAAATAGCAGATGCTAAATTTAAAGATTACGAGCTACTGTGACATTAGCAAGGAACTTACATTGATAAGAAGAGAGCATAATGTTTTTCGTTCCACTGTGCAGCATTGAAGCTATTCCTCCCACATCATGATTTTAGAAAGACAAAGTCAGTTTTTTATCAAGCACAATCATGCCTGAATTCACCGCAGAATTAATTATACTCTAGTTTTTTGAAATCTAGTTTCTGACTGCATCAATATCAGTGTTCTGTACTGTCAGTCTCAAATTTGCTGATTTGAGATCTATAAGACACCGGTGACCAAGTCCGATGCAGTCATAGTGCTGGGCAGACACTGTGCGATTTTTTTTTTTTTTTTTTTTTTTTTTTTTTTTTTTGGAGCCGTTTTTGAGTCGTGCGACCGTTTTGGCGATCGGCCCG